>NC_087159.1:9810000-9817500 GCF_035594125.1 Scylla paramamosain
TACAGCAATTTCTGAATATACACAAGTCAGTTTAATCGCTCACCAAACCACCTGAACTTGCTGGGAGATGCTGGAAGTACACAAAACGAACACGAAGTAATATGTTCTCAGTACTTTATATAGATCCCCCGCAACATTCCACACTTACGACCCCTCTGATTTTCTGTCTTGGATCCGATGCCCCGCGACATGAGCCATCTGTCTTCTCGCACTTTCCTCTCCATATCTTCATTAACTGTCGTTTCTTCTGACGGTTTGCATATCTTTCTCACTGTTTGGTGTCACTGCCCTCTCTCTAACCATTCGTTATCTCTACACACATCTGCGTTACAGTCATACTACTTGGCTTTCTCATTATTTCTGATTAACAGTACTTAGTCCAGTACCGTCAGAAAAATGAGAATAGTTGTACATGTAACGTTTCTTTTATCCAGCACCATTCATGTGTTAATTATTGCATGTATATGCAAATTTATAATTAGTAAATGTTTTGGTGCGTACAATGCAATTTAATTTTTTACATAACTGTTTTGCATGTATGCTATTTTTTTTTTCACATTTGTCTCCATACCCAATGCAAAGTGCGGCAGGAAATGCAAACTCTCGCCTAGTAATCGATCTCCACCGAGCGGCGTGGCACTCTTGCACACACCCTGCCCTTGTCGCTAGAACTTTTTGGACGAGTTTCCATTATAATTCTTGACGATATAGTGCTCGGATCACATCTTTTTTTTCTTCTACATGCTTTGCTTCACGTCCTCATAACGAGCTACTCAGAGCAACCCTCAACTTGGATCCCTCATCCGCCACCAGCGGGACAAAGCTGGCAGCTCCTCTTTCCTTAGAGGCAGGTAACAACTCCTACAAGAAATATGCCAACCAACCTGGTGACATTTCGTTTTGTCTTTACTTGTTTCCGTTGAATTATGAAGACAGTCTCTATTGCTAATGAGTACCGCACTAATAATCATCATACCAGGAAGTACCGATTAGTCTTCTCTGATTAGCGAGTCACGAGTGTCAATGGCCACTACACTCTCTAGAGGCCTTTCATTTATTTACTTTTTTTCTATTTTTACCTTTCTAGTGAAGAAAACATAATTTGTAAACAATGTTGCAGCAGAACACAGGGTCCCTGGCAGAATATACGATGGATCTCTCGACTTTTTTAGCACAAGATTCCACAACAAGCATGTAGCAACTTCCCGGCTTTACTCCTGAATGAACCTTGCTACGCGATATGATATTCACCACACACACACACACACACACACACACACACACACACACACACACACACACACACACACACACACACACACACACACAGTCTCACAGATCACAGTCTCACTCAATGATTGATCGGTAATAATGAGCTCTGAGCTTGCACTGAGAGGCTAACGGCTGCTGGTTGCGGGTCCACTCGTGATCAGGCCTTGGTGAATTACACACACACACACACACACACACACACACACACACACACACACACACACACACACACACACACACACACACACACACACACACACTAGGTATAATGGTCGCAGTAGTAGTAGCAGTAGTAGTAGTAGTAGTAGTACGTAGTTGTGGTGGTGGTGGTGGTGGTGGTAGTAGTAGTAGTAGTAGTAGTAGTAGTAGTAGCAGTAATACTAATCGTGGTGGTGGTAGTGTTGGAAGTAGAAATTTATTACTAGAATTTTGAACAGAAACTTCAAAAGGAATACAGAAAAAAAAAATGCATAGGAAAAAATAAATCATAATATGCAACACTCCTCGCCTCCCCTCCTTTCCTCACCTCTCTCTCTCTCTCTCTCTCTCTCTCTCTCTCTCTCTCTCTCTCTCTCTCTCTCTCTCTCTCTCTCTGCAGTAACCCCACGTGTACTTGCAGGCGGAAACTGAGCATCGTGGCGGATAGTGTGCGGGAATGGGACGACTGGCACCTGGACGACCTGCTCTCCACGCTCATCACGCAGCTTGGTGAGTCCTGCCTTGCTGCCTTCCTTCCTTCCATCCTTCTTCTTTTCCTCCTTCCTTTTTCCTTCCTTTCTTCCTTTCTTTCTTCTTTATTTTCTTATATTCGTATTTTCTTTCATGCTTCTTTTCTTTCCTTTCTTGTTTTTTCTTTCTTCCTTCCTTCTTTCTTTCTTTCCTTTCTTGCTTCCCTCCTTTATTTCCTTGTTTCCTTACTTACTTATTTCCTTCCTCTATTCCTTACTTATTTCCTTCCTTACTTAATTTTCTTATTTCCTTCCTTCCTTCTTTCCTTCATTCATTCATTTTCCCATTCTTTCCCTTCTTTCTTTCCAATCATTTCACATCCCATCTATTTCCAACTTTCGCATTTCCTTCTCTCTCTCTCTCTCTCTCTCTCTCTCTCTCTCTCTCTCTCTCTCTCTCTCTCTCTCTCTCTCTCTCTCTCTGCATCAGAGGATTCATAAATACGGCTGTTTTTCTTGATTCTGTTGTAAAATAATGAGTGTTTTTGTGGTTGTGTTGATGATGATGATGTGGTGGTAGTAATGGTGGTGGTGAATGGTGATGGTGGTTTTGTGATGAGGTTTTCTTTTTCTTTTTTTTTTTGTTACGGATGCCTTGCCGTGAAGGTTGTTAGTTTGTGCTTTTGTTGTTGTGATGATGATGGTGGTGATGGTGATGATGGTGGTGGCTCTGATAGTAGTAGCTTTGATATTTCTTTTTTTCCTACAGAAGTTTCAACCCTTTCATTGCCATGGTCACCTTTAGTTAAAATTTAGGGCAGTATGGAAGTATAATTGGCATGGGCGTATGGAGAATAGAAAGAATAAGAGGTTCATTGTCTTTTTTCCTGTGCTACAAAACTAATTAATATACTCCAGTGCAAAAATATGTCTGAAAAATGTTAAGGAATTATGGGAATAAAATGGGTATCACTGAAAGAGTTAACTCTATTAACAGTATAAATGTTTACCGCTATCATACCTGTACAATGAAATTTGTAATTTGTACATTTTCACGGTGAAATGCACTCTTTTCCAACAATTGTATTTACCCTGAATGTGGTGGAATTCTCGTTATTTTATTATGTCATATTATTTTCAACCACTATGTCCAGCAGATACATTCCTTCCTCTGCTTTATGATCGGTTATAAATGTCACTTTTATTCTCGTCTCTTCGTTTCTACACAGTGATATATTAAGGAGCTGGGAGTAATTCGGATGTTTTGTTGGTCTTAAGTAATCTCTGTGAAGGAACATCCGGATTTCAGGATTTTACAGCACTGGGTATGGTGAGGACAGGGATCATGGAGTCTTTCTAGGCGGGGGCACCATTCTGAAACGTTTGGACATCTTAAATCACCTACTCATAACATGCTCTAGTGTTAGTTGTTATGGTTTCAAGGTATTTTCATGATCTTGCTAGTGGATTAACAAGAATCCCGCATCACCTTCCCACTAATCAGCTTTGTAGACTTCGAAAACAGTTCTTTAGAGCCGAAAACCTTTCAAAACACGAGCCAAGACTTTTAGTGGTAAGTAAACACCACTGAAACATGGCAAAAAGCAAAACGCTTTCTTATTTTTTTTCTTTTCGCGCTGTTATTAGTTTCTTATTTTTATTTTCATTCGGGTACGTTTTCCACAAAGAATTTTCGACTTTGTGAAAGTAACGACATCCGCTCTTGAAAAGACCTCCAATAAGTCCATATTTTTCTTTACTCGTAGTTTATTATTAAGAAATTGGTTTAACTTACTTTAAAGAGGGAAATGAAAAAAATTTCGAGCACTACTATTACTACTACTACTACTACTACTACTACTACTACTACTACTACTACTACTACTACTACTACTACTACTACTACTACTACTACTACAACAACTTTACTACTACTACTACTACTACTACTACTACTACTACTGTTACTACTACTACTACTACTACTACTACTACTACTACTACTACTACTACTACACTACTACTACTACTACTACTACTACTACTACTACTACTACTACTACTACTACTACTACTATTACTGTTGTTACTACTACTACTACTACTACTACTACTACTACTACTACTACTACTACTTTTTTTTTTTCTACTACCTCCACCCCATGTTTATTGATGTGTCAATTAGGGGCTCCATTACTTGGAGGTCATTAGCCCCAGCTCACGCTAATGACTGTGGCATCCAACCATATCTAATACTCTATAATATAAACATTAGTTGTTAACTATAAATTCACTCTACCTCTACTCTACCTACTCTCCACCACTGTAGCCTCGCAGTCGAGGCCTCCTAAGTCTGCAGGTATGGGAGTGGAATGCCTTGTCCCCCTGAGACACAGGAGGGCAGATCTGAGGAGGGAGAATGAGAGACGGCACCTCATCCATGCGACGACATGGCTCCTTGGCTGGTGCTTCTTTTCTGCCATTAGGTCGGCTAGTCTTGAGTAGAAGCACTGAGCCTTGGAGCCCATCCCGCCAGATGTGGTGAAGACCAGAGGTGTGAAGCTGCCCTGGTCAACGTGTTGGATTCTCTCCCCATACGCTCGGATCTTCTCCTGCTCATTCTTGCGGTGGGCGGCCTCCAGGGAGAGTTCGTGGTGACATGCGGCCATCGGGTCAAAGATCCGTATGTCCATGAATGCTTTCTGTCCCCTTGTCCAGAACCCTCGTGCACTGACGTCGACTCGAGCCTCGTTGGTGGTGTTGGCTGTTCTGTAGCGCAGGTGCTCGCCGTCTAGCGGCAGGAGGGTCGGTTCAGTGGAGACATCGTGGCACACCTCCCTGAGCATGCTGGCGGTCAGATCTCTCACCTCATCGTGCCTGATACATACGAATCCCCCTTTTTGCACGTCATGGTGTGGTTGACGTCATTGGGGGAGCCACACACACAAGTACTGGGGAGTCCTTCCATCGGCCAGCCGTACCTCAGAGCAATGGCGTCGACAAATTCTTGTTTGTTGAGGCTGAAGCCCTTCGCTCTGATGGGCAGTGACGTTAGCCAGTTAGAGGCTCCCGTTTCCTGTGCAGTGAGGATTTTTCTCACTGTGGTTGCAGGCAGGATGTTTATCAGGTCTTCGAGACAGTTTCGTTGATGTTGTTGCCTATCTCTAGATATAATTCGTCCTTGCTCAGTGACTGCACTTTGGGCTATTTCACCATGTGCGTCCTGAGCAATGATCTTCTCTGTGAGGGACCTGGTGAGCTTGAGGGAGTTGAGGTTCTCCACAGTCGCCAACTTCTCAGGGGAGGTGATTCCCATCCCGCCCAGTCTTGGTGGAAGTTCGAGCAGCGCCCTTTCCCCATCTCCGATGGTGTGGTATCTCAGTAACGCTGGGAGGAAGGTGCTCCTTATCGAGACCTCCAGTGGTGCAAGGAGAGGGCTGATGCCTGGGATGGTGCGCATGGCGAATCTCCATCGATGCTGCAAGCCGTGGGTGTAGGCAGAGTAGGCTGCATGAGGCTCAGTCCTGGCCATGTCGGACAGGACTTCCACCTCATGTATCCACTCCTTCACCTTTTCTCCTATGTACTCCTTCTTGAACTCCTCTGTTCCGATGACAGCACCCAGATGCCGTTGTCCATCCTACTACTACTACTACTACTACTACTACTACTAGTGCTGCTGTTACTACTACTACTACTACTACTACTACAACTACTACTACTACTACTACTACTACTACTACTACTACTACTACTACTACTACTGCTGCTGCTGCTGCTACTGCTGCTGGTGGTGGTGGTGGTGGTGGTGGTGGTGCTGCTGCTGCTGCTGCTGCTACTGCTGCTGCTGCTGCTGCTGCGGCTAATACTGCTACTGCTACTTCTACTACTACTACTACTCCTACTACTACTACTACTACTACTACTACTACTACTACTACTACTACTACTACTACTACTACTACTACTACTTCAATAGTGGCAGACGTTCCACAAGCCTCGCCACAAAAGATAATTGGGGGTAATCCCTCAAAAGCGACGTGGGTCCGATCATCATGTGCCAAGAGATTAAGAGAGAGAGAGAGAGAGAGAGAGAGAGAGAGAGAGAGAGAGAGAGAGAGAGAGAGAGAGAGAGAGAGAGAGAGAGAGAGAGAGAGAGATTCATCTTACCATTATTGTCCGTTGTTATTATCATTGTTATCTTCGTCATCATCATCATCATCATCATCATCACCATCATCATCATCATCATCATCGTATTACTGCTACCATCCCATGCAGCACGACTCGCTTTAGGAAATCTGTAAAAAAAATTATACAAAAAAATAAAAAAAGAATAGAAAAAAATGTTTCGATATCTCGAGTGGGTCTGTGTCCGGTCTGTTTTCAATCCGGAGAGGAAATATTTCTCTTTTATTTTACATTATTTAATTTAAACGGGTATTTTAGAGTAGCGGGGGACGATTAGTGTGTCATAACAGTGCTGGATAGAACAACAAGATAAAATGGAATGGCGGTGATAATGCTGCGCTTCCTTTTATGTTGGATTCGGTGCTGCTGATCTCACCGATTACATGAAACTAATTACAATCACAGGTTTCGCTTGAATATTGGAGAAAGATCAACACAGCTTGTTTCATTTACCTCGTGGTGCATGTGTACGTGCACTTTTCGTTTCTAGATCAGCTGTTTTAAGTTCCCAAAAAAATGCTTATTATCTCTTTGTATTCTGCTGCGGCGCTAATTGCTCTCACAGGTGACGGTTTTTGTTTGAGAAAGACACTATTTTATCATTTGTCTCGTGGAATATACGTTCGCACATTTCCTTTGCCTTATTTATCTGAAAGGGTGTTTTTGAACGTCCTTGAAAAAAAAAAAAAAAAAAAAAAAAAATATATATATATATATATATATATATATATATATATATATATATATATATATATATATATATATATATATATATATATATATATATATATATATATATATATATATATATATATATATATATATATATATATATATATATATTATGTCTTCGTATTCTTGTACGGTATTAATTACACGCATCGGTGACGCTTCTCTGTGCCACGAAGATTATCTTATTTAATCATCTCCGTGGAACATATATTGTTTTTCGAAAGACTAGTTGTTGTGTGTCTGTAAAATATAATCATAATATTATTCAAAAGCCATAATTAAACTTCATCTCACGTTAATCCCATGAACTTTTCTTGAGCTTAATGACAAAAGGAATATTAATTTCAAACACACCAGTGGCATCAAAGGGAGTGTTCAGGTAGTTCAAGGGTTTTACCGCCTATAACCTTATTTTTGCTCAGTGAAATAGTTTATAAGAACTACTCAGATTAAATGGAAGGTGTCATGGTGTTGCTAGTCAGCAGTTAAACGGTTAAATGGTAAGTACTTGATGTGTCTTCGTCAGTCGAGTAATTTCGTTCTCTTGTCTCCCTTCCGCAGAAGTCGACCCGCAGGAATTTATGCGTCGTCTTGGGAAGGAGTACGTGCGGGAGTGTCGCCGGCAGTACGGCAAGGC
>NC_087159.1:9822500-9845000 GCF_035594125.1 Scylla paramamosain
CATGAAGCTCAATGGACAAACGTCAGTCCAGATAATGATTCATTTCTCTTAGTCTTTTCATCCTCTTCTTTGTTAGTGTGAACTTTCCATGAGCTCTTTTTAACTCAATATTATCTTCTTTTTTTCTCTTTCTTTTCTTGTCCCCTTCTCTCCAGAACATGAAACTAAAAAAAACTGAAAAGATTAAATCCAGATGCCGTCATTTTTATTAGTTTGTCAATCTTTTCCTTGCTAATTTTAACCTCTCATTACTTCTTTTATAATTCCCCGTTCTTTTCTATTTTTACATTACTCTTTCTTCATAGAAAACGGAGATATAATTAAATGTGTAAGTGGTGACTCAGTTTTTTGTCGATTATAAATTTCTTTAACTATTATAACCTTCCATTACGTCTTTTATAACCCCACACTTTCATCCTTTCCTTATACTCCTTCCCCCTAGAACATGGAATTCAAGGGACAAATGGTGGAGTGTCCAGAGAGCGATTCGATTCTGTTCGTAGGATCACCTCTCCTAGACGGCCTCAGCGGTCTCACCTCCTGCGGTCTCTTCCTCTCCGATATCTCCATCCACGACGCTACGAGGGACGTTATACTCGTCGGGGAGCAATCCAGAGCTCAGGTGAGAAAGGTGCGGGGGAATTACAGGAGGGAAAGGGGTCTGAAAGGGCAGGCTTAAAAGGGAGATTGGAATATTATGCTCAAAACAGGCCAAAGAGACAGGTAAAAAATGTAGTCTAGAAATAACAGGATAAAAACGATAATGAGTAAGAGTAAACTGGAAAGAAAGGTAGGCTGGAAGGACAGGCTGGAAAGAAAAAACTGGAATTAGCCTGGAAGAACAGACTAGAAATACAGGCTAAAGAGACATGCTGGAAATGTAGTAGTAGAAATAACGGGAGAAAAAACTGTAACGAGTAAGAGTAAACTGGAAAGAAATGTAGACTGGAAGGAGAGGGTGGAAGGGTAGTATAAGAGACTAAGTTGAAATGACAGGCTGAGAAAGGTAAACTAGAATGAGTAGCTGAAAGGGAAGTACGGAGGGGGAATTTGGAAAGGCAGGGTGGCAGTGAGGCTGGACGGTCAAGTTGGCAAGGAACACTGTGGGAAGGGAACGTGTGGGAGGGGGGCAGGTATATACTCGTATTCTGTGAGAGTAAGGTGACCTGGGTTTGTGCTGCGATGTGTGTGAAACGTTTGCTCGAGTGACATAATTTGTTAAGGTGACGACTGCTGGTGAGATAGAGGTTTTCCTTATATGTTAGTAGAACGTAATAACAGCAGATACAGTAGTAGTAGTAGTAGTAGTAGTAGTAGTAGTAGTGGTAGTAGTAGTTGTTGATGATGTAGTAATACGCTGAAGCAACATCAGCAACAACGGATTGTAGCAAGGAAAAACTAATGTGAACTAGACAAAAAAGCACAGGACGAAAATAACAGCCAGGAGAAAACTCTTAATGTAAACCACAGTACTTGAAAAACCAGGAAAAGCACATTGGTATTACAATTAGAGAGAGAGAGAGAGAGAGAGAGAGAGAGAGAGAGAGAGAGAGAGAGAGAGAGAGAGAGAGAGAGAGAGAGAGAGAGAGAGAGAGAGAGAGAGAGAGAGAGAGGAAGGTGAGGGAGGACGGAAAAGCCATCCCCTCCTCTCTGCCGGCCTTCAGTGTCCCCTCTTAGCCCATCTCACTAACAGGACGGTCCCTTTGTTTACCCCCCGCAGGACGGTCTGAAGCGCAGGATGGCTCAGCTGAAGGACTCTATAGAGGAGACGAATAATGCCGTTGACAAGGAAAGGGAGAAGAACGTGTCTCTCCTTCACCTTATCTTTCCTCCAGATATTGCAAAGCGGCTCTGGCTCGGTGAGTGTCATGTGTGTGTGTGTGTGTGTGTGTGTGTGTGTGTGTGTGTGTGTGTGTGTGTGTGTGTGTTTGTTTGTGTTTTGATCATCTTTCTCTCGGCGTCTGTTGGTATTTGCGGCGTCATGGTTAATTTTTTATTTACTTTGCACGTTTCTTTTTTTTTTCTTATTTTTATGTACTTAGTGCTGTTTTTTTTTTTTTTTCTTCATGTGCTCTTTCATGCGTTTTCATTCTGTTGTTATTTTATTTGTTCTCTCTTCAGTTTCCGTATCTCACTCGTGTTATTTACGTTTTTTCTCTTCGATCTGTTAGTTGTTCGGTTCACAGTAACCAGCTCGTCTTTTTGTTTCCTCTTTTGTATTCCATTGCCTCGCCATAGGGAGCTGGAGATGACATGGTGAGAGAGAGAGAGAGAGAGAGAGAGAGAGAGAGAGAGAGAGAGAGAGAGAGAGAGAGAGAGAGAGAGAGAGAGAGAGAGAGAGAGAGAGAGAGAGAGAGAGAGAGAGAGGAGAGAGAGAAGCACACCCCTAAAAAAAAAAAGATTAGCGAGCAGTAAGCAATTAGTCCACTTTTATTTCATTCTCGACATGTTTTGGTTTGACAATTTTCACATTTTTTTTATTAATATTATTTCTGGCACTCCCCCCATTTAACGTCCAGCCAGAAACCACTTTATATATTTTTCCCTCAAGCGATTATTTCTGGCCATCCCTTATTTAACTTTTAGGCGGAAACCACTTTATATTTATTCCCCACGCAGTTATTTCGGGTATTCGCCATTTCCTGTCCAAGCAGAAACCACTATATATATTTTTTTCTCAAGCGGAGGTAAGTTGTTTGGATCACGAGGGGAGGAGAGGAAACAGGACGCAGTCTATAACTTGACCAATTATAGGAGTTGTAAGTGCAGCGAGAGGGAGGGGAAAAGTTAGTGAGTGGCAGTGGTGTAGGTGTGCCGCAGGTGACCTCGATCAGGGCCTAGGTGGCTTTTCGGTACAGTCAAGTAACCTGCTGCACTTGTCTCCTTTGTCTTTACTGTTTTCCCTCCGTCCTAAGTCTTTTTGTGCTATAGTCTACGTTCAAGCTTAGTAAGACGAGATACTAGTCAGAAGAAAATGAATATAGATGTAAAAGTAGAGGATAAGTAACTGGAAATGAGTTCCGTTAGTACAAATATAATCTAAATACAATCTCTTAATGGTATCAAGAATAAAAAAAATAAATTAAAATTAAACTGTCATGGTACGGAAAAAAACTGAATTCTTCTGATCTGCTAAGAATATATCAGGTTTTGTAAGCAGATCTGTCGGCAGATCAGAAGACTAAACACTGAGGGAAAGACACTAAACACAATGGCAGTGATTGAGGCGTCTCATCTTGCTGTTGACCACTGCTCGACTCTCGCCCTGAAGTTTGCGAGTTTGATACTGACTCATGACAGTTTCTGGGAAACCTTAGTGGGTGTCCTGTGGCCTTATTGTTGCGGCCGTCAGCTTCCAAACCGGTGTGTTCAGGATGAGGCGCATCTTCCCGCCTCCCTTCTGTGCCAGTTGCAATGAATAAATCTAAAGGAATTTTACGTCACAATATAAAAGTTTTAAAGCATACATAATAGCAGTAATAGAATTATTATCATGAGATTTCCCAGACAGATTACTATTGCATTCTATATATCAACAAAGCTAATGGAATTTCAAGCCACCAAATAAGAGTTTTAATATCAAATAGTAAATGTGAGACAGTGGCTAGGTTGTTTTCTAATGTATAAATCCTTAATTCACTGCTCCTGTTTATGTTTGTGGATGTGATATGTTAAGTGGTAATGATTACAAATTACTGCTACCTTTTGATTAATGATAACGGATATTTACCTGTTCAGGGACACCCATTCTCATTAAGTGTAATTATTGGCTCCTTTCGTCTTTCCTTCAGGTAAGTGGGAGGTGAGGCAATTAGCAATTAGTCTCTGTTTATTCTCCTTATGGACGACGATCTGTTAACGACTCCCTTTGTTTCCTCCCTCTCTCCATCCCACCTCTTTTCTCCCTCCCTCCCTCCCTCCTTCCATACCTGTACCCTCCACTTTTCCTCTCTTCTCTTTCCCAATCTCAATCACTTTATAATCGTATCTCGTACTCTATCTCCTCCACTTCGATATTTTCCTCTTTCATTTTTCCATTTTCATTCTGTTGTCATTTTTCGTTCCCGTTCTCTACTCTTTCTCCTCACCTTCCTTTTCCCCACTCCCCCACCGCTTTCTCTGCGTCCTTCTCCTCCGCCTCCACCTCCTCCTTCTCGGCCTCCGCCTCCACCTCTTCCTTCTCCTCCTCCTTCTCCTCCTCTTCCATTATATCATATATTTTTTTTCAATTTCCTTCTCTTTGTCGCTAACACTATCTTTTCACTGTGCCTTTGTCTTTTACTTTTTCTTTATCCCGCTTACTACCACCATCGCCACCTCCACCACCACCACCACCACCACCACCACCACCACCACCACCAACAACAACTCCGGGATATTTTCTGTAACTCCTTTCCTTTCATCTCGAATTCCCCACCCGTGTTATTTTTTCTCTTTTACCTTTCTCCACTAACCCTCTTCGTTTTTTTCTCCTTTCCTGCTCATCTACCTTCTTTTTCTTCTTTCTTTTGGCTCCTGTTTAATTTCCTCCTTTTACTCTCGCTTGTTCGCTCCTCCTCCTCCTCCTCCTCCTCCTCCTCCTCCTTTCATGTTCATATATCTCCCACTTTAATTTTGTCTTCTTTATTTTCTTGGTCTTTCTTTGCTAATTACGTTCGCTTGTTCTCATTCATCGTTGTCCTCTCTCCTCCTCCTCCTCCTCCTCCTCCTCCTCCTCCTCCTCCTCCTCCTCCTCCTCCTCCTCTTTCTCCTCCTCTTTCTCCTCTTCCTCACCTCATATCGTAACTTTCGTATTTTTCTCTCGTTTTCTTTACTTACTTTGCTATTTCCTTTCTTTTGATCTTATTTTTCGTCCTTTTACTTTCTACCTCCTCCTCCTCCTTCTCCTCCTCCTCTTTCTTCTTTTCTTTGCCCTTCCCCTTCTCCTCTGCAGGTGAAGTGATCCAGGCAGAGAAACACGACGAGGTGACAATGCTGTTCAGTGACATCGTGGGCTTCACCTCCATCTGCGCCACCGCCACGCCCATCATGGTCATCAACATGCTGCAGAACCTCTACACCCAGTTCGACGCCTTCTGTGGCCAGCTGGACGTGTACAAGGTGTGTGTGTGTGTGTGTGTGTGTGTGTGTGTGTGTGTGTGTGTGTGGTTGGTAAGAGTGAGGATTGAAGGTAACTTAATCATTAAAATAAGAGTGAGTGAGTAAGTGAAAGGGAGAGACAGAGAGAGAGAGAGAGAGAGGAGAGAGAGAGAGAGAGAGAGAGAGAGAGAGAGAGAGAGAGAGAGAGAGAGAGATAGAGAGAGAGAAAGAGAGAGTGGTCAGAAGTGTCGCAAATCGAATTATGTTAGACTTTAATGTCATAAATCTTTCACCCTCATTCTTTTACTCTTCCCTTTTTTTCCTCCTCCTCCTCCTCCTCCTCCTCCTCCTCCTCCTCCTCCTCCTCCTCCTCCTGCTCTTCCTCCTCCTCCTCCTCTTCCTTCTTTCCTACCTCCTCTTCCACATCCTCCCCTCGCAGGTGGAGACTATTGGAGACGCGTACTGTGTGGCTGGCAACCTCCACCGACGCAGCTCGTGGCACGCCCATCAAGTGGCGTGGATGGCGCTCAAAATGATGTACTCCTGCACCTCCCACACCACGCACGACGGCCAGCCTATCCAGATGCGCATAGGCCTACACACAGGGCCGGTGCTGGCGGGTGTGGTTGGGACTGCCATGCCACGCTACTGCATGTTTGGCTCCAATGTTACCATCGCCAATCAGTTTGAGTCCACCTCTGAGCCGCTACGAATCCACATCAGCCCGACCACCCACAGGTAAGTACTTGGTGGGGTGTTAGTAGTAGTAATAGTAGTAGTAGTAGTAGTAGTAGTAGTAGTAGTAGTAGTGGTAGTGGTAGTAGGACTCTTATCTACTCAACTTTCTGGATGCTGCAACTAAGGTTTTTTATTCTGATTTTATATCCCTCGGTCAGCCTTCCTTAAGTGCACAAAAACACGGAGAAAAACTGATGGTGGTAGTATCAGTAGTAGTAGCATTAGCAGCAGCAATAGTAGTAGTAGTGGCGGTGGTAGTGGTACCTGCCGCTGCCGTGGGTGAACAAGACTAAAGTTGAACCGTTCACAGTGCAACGAATGGGTTTTGTGATGGTAATTTGTGTTATTCTCGAGTTGTTTGATTTTTTTTCTTTTATAATCGTTGCGCGACGTGGCGGAGGCTGACATTTATTGTGGCAAAGTTAGGGCTATGGTCTGGTTGGCGAGTGTGTGTGTGTGTGTGTGTGTGTGTGTGTGTGTGTGTTGCGGATCAATGTGGCTAGTGAGTGCATTGTGTTGACCCAGAGAGAGAGAGAGAGAGAGAGAGAGAGAGAGAGAGAGAGAGAGAGAGAGAGAGAGAGAGAGAGAGAGAGAGAGAGAGAGAGAGAGAGAGAGACTTACAAAAATAAACTTTAACCTACAAAGGAACAAAACCACCACCACCAACACCACCACCACCACATCCTTAAAACCACAGGTAATCAAACTTAGTTAATCCATCCCTCTTTGCTCCGCCACCTGCCCCGAGCAATAATAATTAGCTGGAAATTAATCTGGCCACAACTTTCCGCTGCACCGTCGCCTGCGAATCCATTGGGACGAATTTCTGAATTTCCCGTTATGGCAGCCAAGCCAATGCCGGGGTGGAGGGTTGGAACATGAGAAAAAGTGAAAGAGAGAAATAGACTCGTTGGAGAGAAAGCAGATGGAATAAAGGGAGAAAGTTTTAGAAGAGATAGAGTGTTTGGAGGGAAGAGAGGAGGGGTAAGAGAGGAGGGGGAGAGAGAAAGAGATAAACTGGTAGGAAGGAAAGGAGATGGGGTAAGGATGGAAAGTTGGAAAGACTGTTTGGAGGGAAAGAGAGATAGGAAAAAGTGAAAATATTGGCTGAGGAATAAACTAGCTGGAGAAAAAGGAGAAATTATGGTAATAATGGTGGGAGGAAAATGAGAAGGGGGAAGGGAAAAAGGTGAGAGATAAAGACTAGTAGGAGAGAAAAGAGATGGAATAAAGAAGGAAAGTCAGGTATGTTAGGGAGTGTTTGGAGAGAAAAAGAGATGGGGAAAGATGAAAACGTGGAATGAATAAACTACTAAGAGGGAAAGCAGAAGAGATAAAGGGAAAAGTTACGTAAAGGAGAGGGTATTTGGAGAGAAAAGAGACGTGATGAACAGGAAAGTTAGGGAAGGGAGGCAGTATCTTGAGGGAAAAATAAACTAAACATAGGAAAAGTAAAAGGAATAGATTGATAGACTGGTAGGAGAGAAAAAAAAATGGGATGAAGGAGAAAGTTATAATAGGAAAAGAGCATCTGAAGGTAAAAAAAAGATGGGGAAACAGTTCTGGAGGAAAAGGCGTCTGAGGGGAAATGTGAATCGGCAAAGGAGAAAGATAGAGAAAAATAGACTGTTTTGAGAGAGAGTAGACAAGATAAGGGGGAGAGTGTGGGAAGGGAGGAAGTGCTTGAAGGGAATGAGATGTTGCAAAGGGGGAAAATTAAGGGAGTTAAAAAGTGTTTGGAGGGAAAAAAAAAAAGACACTTCGAGAAAGATCAAAATAAGGGAGAAATAGACTGACTGGAGAGGAAAAACACGGGATAAGGCAGAAGTTGAGTGAAGGATGGAGAGTTTGGAGGGAAAAAGAGACTGAAGAGTTGAACCTGAAGTTGGAGGAGGGACTGGTTGGGTGGAAAAAGAAGAGACAGACCAAGGGAAAAGTTGGTGGGAGATGTAGAGAGTCTTTGGAGGGGAGGAAAGTCAGACGGATGGACTGGTTGGAGAAAAAAATGAGAGAGGGACTGATTGGAGGGAAAAGAGACAGGACAAGGAGAATAGCCGGAGGAGGGAAGGGATGACACAGGGGAAAATGAGGGAAGGAGGAGACTGGGCGGAGGGGAAAAAAAGACGAAACAAAGGAAAAAAAGGCTAGGAAGAGATTGGATGGAAGGAAAAAAGAGAAGGGCAAAGTAAAAAGTTAGGGGAGAGACTGGGCAGAAGAAGAGGAGGAAAAATGGGCGAAGAGAAATTTTAGAGAGCGGGAAAAGAGACAATAAGTTGGAAGAGAGAGAGAGAGAGAGAGAGAGAGAGAGAGAGAGAGAGAGAGAGAGAGAGAGAGAGAGAGAGAGAGAGAGAGGAAGGAAAAGAGACGAAAATAAAGGAAAAGTGCGAAAATTAATACGGGAAAGAGAGACGACAGAAAAAAAGAAACGAAGGAAGAAGAAAAGGAAAGTTATGAGGAAGAAAAATAGAAGAGACATGAGGAAAAATGATGAAAGGTCCTTGAGAAGTAGAGAGAGAGAGAGAGAGAGAGAGAGAGAGAGAGAGAGAGAGAGAGAGAGAGAGAGAGAGAGAGAGAGAGAGAGAGAGAGAGAGAGAATATTGGGCAGTTGTAGCGTTGGATTGGAAGTAAGAGTAGTTAGTGTTGTTGAAGGAGAGAGGGAAGGGAAGGGAACGGAAGGGAGAGGGGAGGAGAAACAGAGAAAGGAAAAAAAGGAAATGGAGAGAAGGAGAGGAAGAGAAAAGAAGAAGAATGAAGAGGTTAGCATGTAGAAAGTTCGTGAGTGGAGAGGAAAGAGTAAAGGAAAGGGAAACGAGAGAAGAAAGAGGAGAAGGAGAAAAACAGAGAGAGAGAGAGAGAGAGAGAGAGAGAGAGAGAGAGAGAGAGAGAGAGAGAGAGAGAGAGAGAGAGAGAGAGGAAGACTGCGACGAGAGGAAGGGGAGAGGAAAGTTGTGGGAGGAAGATGAAAGAAAGGGAGAGGGGACGAGGGAAGGAGAGCTAGAGGGAGGTAGTGAGAGGAAAGGAGGAGAGGAGGAGGAAGTGGAGGGAGGGGGAAAGTTCAGAGGGATGTGGTGGGAGGAGAGGAAAATGAAAGGGAGAGGGGACGAGAGACGGAGAGCTAGAGAGAGGTAGTGGGAGGAGAAAAGGAGGAGGAGGAGGAGGAGTAGGAGTAGGAGGAGGAGGAGGAGGAGAGGCAGAGTTTCATGTCCATTTGCATTGTTGCGCCAGAAAGGTGATCCTGGCCTTGATTGCTCTAATTGCACCTAAACTGGGAACTGTGTGCGTGCAAAGAGCCACTTCACCTCCAGGGGGTATTGGTTTGTGACACTTTTTTTTGGTATTGAGTGAGGGTGGATTAGGTTTTTAGACACGAATATACGGTGCCTCACAGACTCTCTCTCTCTCTCTCTCTCTCTCTCTCTCTCTCTCTCTCTCTCTCTCTCTCTCTCTCTCTCTCTCTCTCTCTCTCTCTCTCTCTCTCTCTCTCTCTCTCTCTCTCTCTCTCTCTCTCTCTCTCTCTCTCTCTCTCTCTCTCTCTCTCTCTCTCTCTCTGTGTTATAAATGCTACAGATCTAAACGAGTAGCACAGGGAAAACACACGCCAACAAAAGTCCGCTTATTGCTCACTAAAAAGCAGCTCTTTATCCTGATCTCCCCGACTCGTACTTGCCACCAGGAGTTGCTGCAAATGTTTATTGTGATTGGCTAAGTTTACAGACCAGGAGTTTATAATTTTACCGTCTTGCAGCACAACTTAGATTATTATTACCGAAATACCAGTACTAGAAAAGAACAATTTATCTTTTCTGAAACTGAATTCTCTCTGAACAACATAGTAACCACACCAACAAACATTTTGAAGTGCAGCGTATATATATATATATATATATATATATATATATATATATATATATATATATATATATATATATATATATATATATATATATATATGTAAATTCACAGAACTAAATACTTACATAACTTACCAACTACATTCACCACGTTAAAATATAATTTGCTCATGTTCTTAGTTGTTGCTGATGTCTGTCCTTTTACCCAGAATTGTACAAGAGGAGGTGGAAGTAGAAGTAGCGGTGCATGTAACTTTATAGAACTAAATGCTTACACACCTTACCAACCCACTTACAACACTAAAATATACTTTACTCATGTTCATAGTTGTTGCGGTTGTCGGTCCATTTACCCTGTGATATGGAAGAGGAGGTAGACGTAGTGGTGGAGGAGGCAGTGGTGGTGGAGGTAGTGGTGGTGCCTTGACTGCCATGCAAGGTAGAACGAGGCAGGGACGGTGGAAACTGTAATGGGGCGCGGTTTAGGAGGTGTTGCTGAGTTGAGGAAGGGTGCTAGGGAGGTGTGTGAAGCGCACGAGGCGGAATGAGATCGGGATGTACGAGAAGGTAGGAAAGTGCCGGGTAGAGGAAGCGTGGGAGGGAGCGAGTGTGGAGAGGCGAGGCCAGGGGAGGCAACGGGAGGCGAGGAGGGTCAGGCAGGTGCGGTGTGAGGATTTCAACCAACGTGTTCTCCCGAAACTACCTGATGAGATGCAGGTGTTGGGAGCGTGGAGATGAGATGAGTGGGAGGAAAGATGAGAGAGAGAGAGAGAGAGAGAGAGAGAGAGAGAGAGAGAGAGAGAGAGAGAGAGAGAGAGAGAGAGATGAAAGAAGAAAGAGTCAAGAAAGAGGGAAGTAGTGGAGGGAGAAAATAAGAGAGGATGGCTGGGTTAAGGGAAGTAGTCAAAAGAGTATAACAAGACTGAGGAAGAAAGAGACGAGAAAGAGGGAAGGATTAAAGAGAGGAAGGAAGGAAGCAAAGATCTTCACACTAAAGCTGAAAGAAATACACTGATTAAGAATTAGCAATGAAGGAAAGAGACAGACAGACATACAGACACAAAGAGAAAGACAAGTAAGCAGACGAGACAAGCACAGAAATAGAAGCACAGAGAAAGACATGCACAAAAAGGAGGCAGAATTAAAACCAGCGAGTGCCAGGAGTGAGTGGAGTGTGGGAGTACGGTGAAAACTAAGGGGGGAAAAAAAAAGAGGCAATATACAGAGGAAATCTTTACATTCAGTGTGTGTCATTCATTTCCATTAGTCTTTCATCACCCTCCTTCATTTCCTCCCTTCCATCCTGCTTTTCTCTTTACCCCATAAATTAACATTCTTCTTTTTCACTTCCCAACTTTTTCTTCCTCCTTTTGCCTTTTTCCCATTAAAACTCAAGGTTTCTTTATTCCCTTTTCTTTTCGTTTTTAAGACTCATCTTCTCATCAAATCTATCACCTCTCCTTCATTTACTGCGTCCTTTTCCCTCGTCCCCCTGTCATTCTTTTCTTGCTTCCCTTCCCTTTTCCTTACTTTCTAGATCTCTTCTTGTCTGTCATCGCTCACCCCTCTCCCTATTTTCTATTCCTTCGTTCTCCCTTTCACCGTTTGAGGAAGGAAACAAGGAGATGAAAGGAAAAAAAGAAATGTAAAGGTTTTGACGGTGAATATGAATAGTTTAGGTAATGGAGAGAGGAAAGAAAGGATGGAGGGAGGAATGCAGTAGACAATGGAAGAAGGAAACCTGAATATAAAGGAAAGGAAGGAGGCAAGGGTTGGTGTTGGGGATGAGAATAAGAACGATAGGCGTGGACGAGGAAAGGACGGGAGATGAATTGAATATAGGAGAGACAGAAAGGAAGGATGGGAGAGAGAGAGAGAGAGAGAGAGAGAGAGAGAGAGAGAGAGAGAGAGAGAGAGAGAGAGAGAGAGAGAGAGAGAGAGAGGTGGGAGGGGAGGTGGAAATGAATGGGCTGGAGTGACGAGTTAACAAAGGTGTCTGTGTGTGTGTGTGTGTGTGCGTGTGTGCGTGTATCACTGAGTACCATCGATGTAATGGTGAAAAGTATGTTTTTTGTGTTCGGTTAATTTGTTGGCAACCTTATCGGCTGAAAATGCGCATATTACATATTAACTTATATACTATGACTTATGTCTACATTAACCTTAAGAAAGTACCTTACAAAGAGAGAGTATGGCTGTCACTTGGCGCCGACCAACCTAGAGAGCCAGGCGCGGGATGATCAGGCCACCCCGTGTACTCGTATTTTTCAGGTGTTTGCTTGCTTCTCATCCCTTAGCAGCGGGTCACAGCTCCAGATTTACATCAGCCTGGTACCGAATCACTGCTAGGTGAACAGGGGCTACATCTGACTTTTGACCTGGCTCGGGAATCAAACTCGGGCCCTCCTGATTCTGAATCGGGGCTTTAACCACTGCGCCACTATGTCATGTGTGTGTGTGTGTGTGTGTGTGTGTGTGTGTGTGTGTAAGTTTATCTATGTCTGTGTGCCTGACTCGCCGTGGGGTGGTCAGTTTAGATGTATATATTTTTTAATCTATTTATTTATTCTTTATTCATTCATCTCTCTCTCTCTCTCTCTCTCTCTCTCTCTCTCTCTCTCTCTCTCTCTCTCTCTCTCTCTCTCTCTCTCTCTCTCTCTCTCTCTCTCTCTCTCTCTCTCTCTCTCTCTCTCTCTATCATTACTCCTCTCGCGCTGGTAAAGAGTTGCAAGTCCACGCAAAAATTTCCTTTGTGAGGGAACAAGAGCTATACTATTTTTGAGCACTTTTCAGGTGTCTGGTTTGTCTTCGTCAGGGAACAGAAAAATGTGGATCGGTGTATGAAAAGAAGAATGGAATACTATTAATAGATAAAATAAGAGAGAGAGAGAGAGAGAGAGAGAGAGAGAGAGAGAGAGAGAGAGAGAGAGAGAGAGAGAGAGAGAGAGAGAGAGAGAGAGAGAGAGAGAGAGAGAGAGTTATGCACGTACAGAGATACAGATAAAAACAAACGCCCACACACACACACGCACGCACACACACACACACACACACACACACACACACACACACACACACACACACACACACACACACACACACACACACACACACACACACACACACACACACACACACACACACACACACACACACACACACACACACACACACACACACACACCGCTATTTCATTCCCACGAACATTCATGTCAGTCTGGTCACTTATGTAGTCGCCTACATACGTAATACCTTTGTAATTATGCCTTCCTACATATGCACCCGTGGCTGCTGCATGGCCAGCGTGCAGGGGTGTGCGTGGCGGCGCAGGGCTCCTGTGGGTCACGCTGGCTGCTTAACCCTTTTCAGGACCGTATTAGTCTCATCCTAATCTGATATCACTAGAGGATTGTAGTAATTTTATAATGTTGCCCTTCGTAATCAATGAGTTAAAAATCCTCTCGTAATTCAGCCATTACTGTTTTGTATTTATTTAATCATATGTTATTGTGACATTTTCAAATTCAATCCCGTCACTTACTGCCGCGCCACGTTGCTGCACTGCACACAGACAAAGAACTGTGAGGTGCTATTTAATACGTGAAAGCTGTTCTGCTGCTTTTTTTACCAATTTGCGTGGTACATGCCGTATTTGAAGGCTGTGTTAGAATGTTATATTTTCCTCTTCTTTTTAGTAATTAAATTGAATCCTCAGGCTGTCATCTCGCTTACTTTCTCTTCAGTGACATTGCTGCAAGATCAAATGCCAGCCCGCGGTGCGAACGGTCGAGCGGCAATATTGTAAACGTAAAGTGCTCCATTTCTAGGGGAAAAAATGAGCAATATAAATGTTTTTTTATATAGCAATTCCTGTACACTGATACTCGCCAAATTGTTCTTAGTGTGTGAAAATGGCACTAACAGAGGAACAATAATTACATGACAGATGTCGCTTCATTTCCTCGAAACTAAGTGAGTGCCAACGGAACCTTCAAGCAGGACGCTCGTCTGCTGTGAGTGGATGAGCGATGCTCGGCAGGATTTAATGAAATTATATTCATTAATGTGTTCTCGCAGGAGAGCCTCAAGGACGCTTACCTTTATCAGACTTAAAATATAAATAAACAACGCTTTCCACTTCAAAATAATCCAACTTATCTTTGAGAAAATATTACAATTATCAAGGCAACTTTATTGAGGTAAACTTACTAACCTTGTTGGACCAAGAAACTCTAAAAGGCTAATCTTTTCACTAAGGACAAAAAAAAAAAAAAAACGTAATCATCTTACAGCAAAGGTGAAAAAGGCAAGGTCAACAAAAACAAAATTTTGAAAAAAAGAAGAAAAGATGCATTCCGCTAAACTCGCCTCTGTTAATGAAATAGAGAATGGAAAACTCGGTCAGTTAATTTTTTAAGACATCTTGATATTTCCCTCCCGAAGAAAGCATAGAAAGATGTTTAAGAAAAAACTATTTTAAAAATCAGACTAGGCAGAGCTTACTGGTAACAACCGGGATTAATAATAATTGATGTTTGAAATAACAAGGTTGGATATACTATACTTTATATATGATTGTGTGTAACAACCTTCTTTATTTCCTTCCACGGATGATTTTTTCTTTTCTATGCTGGCGGCGGACAAGCATCCAGTACTTAAGGGACGGAGAAGTGATGGGGAAGAATAATTTTACCAAGAATGCCTTAGAAGCAGATGAAGTGTCATATTCCTATTACATGTGGCAGCGAACAGTTCTATAACTTATTGTGTAAAGGGAGAGTTGATTAAGCGTTAATAAAAACAGAAGGTTGTGTCTTGGTTATACTCCAGACACTGAGCTTTAAGGCGCTACATTCCATCGATTTCTCCTTTCAGTATTGGGAGAAAATAATGGAAGGTTTCTAAATTGAACTTTGAACGGCACCTCATTGTAAAGCAGTGCACCGGCTGATGTCCATCATAGAATGTATATATTTACTTAACGTTAATACGAGTAAGCCCGCGTATCATGCACTGGTTCAGTCCATCCTGCATTTGTGTCAATGATTTTGTAATGTGCATGAATTATTCTGCACATTGGTGATGCGGCGCTCCTCCCTGTCCACGCGGGCTTTGAGGCTCCACACTTTTTTAGATGCAACACTTAGTCCGTGAGTTTCATTGATAAGGTTTTCTTGTGCGCCATCAGTCTCTTAATTCCGCTTCCGCCCAAATGGTGAACCGAGAGGACATGATGTAAGCAAAGCGCATTCAGTGTTTGGGTGAGTTTGTTGTTCACAAGCAACGGTGAGAGTTCTAATTTATTACTGGCACCTGGGTGCTTATTTTATGTTCCCTAGGCAATGGAATATTATAAATTTTAATTCTTTATCACGCCTTTGATGACGTGGCCAGATTTATTATGTAATTACTTTACGGCTCATGTTGCCTCCCTATCCCGCGCTGGGCTAGGGTGAGGCTGGTGGCGGCATTAGTGGTGCGCCTCCACACACCGCCACCCTCACCACTCACCTCGCTGCCATCTTACACTGCTCTCTCTCTCTCTCTCTCTCTCTCTCTCTCTCTCTCTCTCTCTCTCTCTCTCTCTCTCTCTCTCTCTCTCTCGTTATTTGTGGTCGGATGAGAGGGTAAAGGCAGGGTTAAAGGCATGTTAGGGGAGATAACCGTGAGGTATCGCCGGGAGAAGCAACTTGGATGAAATTTATGGCAAACAGCTGGAATTTATACCGGCTGCCTCTCGATCCTCTGTGCTCCATCTGTCACGCCGCGACACTCCCGCTGCTGTTCGTGGTGACTCGGCGCTGCTCAAAGGACTGGGAATAAGAACAAATCCTTTCACATCCTGATATCAATATATTTATGTTCCTCCACATCTTAATATAAATGCACTTCAGTATTTATATGTATTTTATATCACTGTATTTAATTTCTACTTCGCATTTAATCAATGTAGCTCATGTCTGGCATTTCATAATATTAACATACTTCAACTCTTAAATGTTTATATATTCTAGCACTTAAACTTTTCTCGCGATGATATCAATACACTTCAACTTTTTTTGTTTTTTGACATTATATCAGTTCATTTCCTCCCTGCTACGTCATAACATTTGCGCACTTCAACTCCTTCACGTCATGATATCAATACACTTTATCTGTGCCAAATTTTAATATTGGCGCACTTCAACTTTTTCTTTTCCTCTTAATATGAACTCACTTCCTTCCACGTCATAACACGAACACTTTTTTCTTTTCACATTAACATAAACTTTTCATATCTAAACATCATCACACTTCACCATGTCACAACATAAACGCACATCAACTCTTCCACTTCACAGTATCAACCAACATCCGTTATTCCACCTGCAACCACCGCACCTCATCACCACGCCATATCAACAAAATTTAGCTCTTCCAAACTTTTTTCCTCTCCTGCAGGATTCTCGCCGCGACCCCTGGCTGGTCCTTCACGCCGAGGGACCGAGACTGTTTGCCCAAGAACTTCCCCGCAGAGGAGACCGGTATCCCTTGGTTCCTGGACGCCTATTACTTCGGGGACCTGCCCTCGGACACGTCGCTCCCTGAACACATAGACGCGGCCATGAGAGCCCTCTCGCTGGAACCTTCCTGAGGAGCTCCTGAGGGCGTCTAGGATTATGTAGGTGGAGGAATGACTGGGTGCTGGGAGACATAGTGAAGGATGAAGGATCTGCACTGGACGTGTGTGTGAGTGTGTTTGTGTGTGTGTGTGTGTGTGTGTGTGTGTGTGTGTGTGTGTGTGTGTGTGTGTGTGTGTGTGTGTGTGTGTGTGTGTGTGTGTGTGTTTAGGCAGTCAAATATGTATATGTGTATTATTACTAAGCCAGGCGAACAGACAGGCAACTGTGATCGTGAGGTCAGGTGTGTGTTAAGGTTTAGATAATAGCAGGTTTGTGAAGATTGCATATGTGTGTGTGTGTGTGTGTGTGTGTGTGTGTGTGTGTGTGTGTGTGAGTATGATGGCTGGGCGACGTTGATAGAAATAATGAAAATCTAAAAAACTTAAAAAGAAAAGTATATATACATAATTATATTCTTGTACATACCGTCGCTCTTATTCTGAACTATTTTAATATAATAATTTGTATATTAAAGCCTTTGCTATGTAGGATATACACAAAATAATATATAAATATATATATATACACACACACCTAGAGAGAGAGAAAATAATATAATATAGCTGAATTTATGTCCAAAATGACTGCTAATTCTTTGATATCTTATGAAAGCCTCTATATTTTCTTTCCTCCCGTTTATTTCAAGCGTCGTATCGTGGTATTAGAGTCGCCTCCGCCTCCCTGATCTCCGCCACGTCTCGGGCATCAGACAGACGCCATCAGGAGCATAATAAAAGCCAAACTGTCTGCCTTGTGTCTCAGTGCGAGGCGGAATACAGGGAGAGGAGTGTTGCTTCGTCTCTCTCTCTCTCTCTCTCTCTCTCTCTCTCTCTCTCTCTCTCTCTCTCTCTCTCTCTCTCTCTCTCTCTCTCTCTCTCTCTCTCTCTCTCACAGGCTATCGTAAGGAGATGATTTATTGTTACCTGTGTTTTTCCTTTATGGGTTTTTCAGGGACGAGTGTTATTGTGGTCCTCAAGAGGTTACCGGTTCTGTATTTCTCGTTTATTGATTCTCTTATAGTTTTTTTTTTCCGTGTGTGTGTGTGTGTGTGTGTGTGTGTGTGTGTGTGTGTGTGTGTGTGTGTGTGTGTGTGTGTGTGTGTGTGTGTGTGTGTGTGTGTGTGTGTGTGTGTGTGTGAGAGAGAGAGAGAGAGAGAGAGAGAGAGAGAGAGAGAGAGAGAGAGAGAGAGAGAGAGAGAGAGAGAGAGAGAGAGAGAGAGAGAGAGAGAGAGAGAGAGAGAGATGTCGTTCCTTGTCAATCATATTTACCGTATTTGTTGTTGTGTTTTACGTTGTATTTTGGTCTTCGTATAGTTAGTTTCTAGAGGTATTTTTGTATGTTTGTATGTCTTATTTATAATTCTTCTGCCTCGCGTCTCTTTCTCTTCTTCATTTTTTTTTTACTACATTTCCCGTAGTGTGTACTTACTTATACCCATGTACATAGTATCGGAACGCACAATACACAACAATATACAAAAGAGAGCTATTCCTCATCAGTAGTGCACACAACAGTAAAAAAAAAAAAGGAAATGTATTATTGATAATTTGCGCTCCTCTTCTGTTCGATAATTTCTTCTGTCAGCAAGTTATACAAAAGGAAAGGAGTGCATTATTGTTCTTATCTTCAAAAAACAGTCTGCACAGTTTTGTCGATATTTTTCCCCCATTTGCAGCACTACGTTAGCGAATGTTTTACCTCAGTAATGTTATGTTACCTCGTCTGTGTTTTATTTATACTTCTTGTTCGTCTTGGTTAAATATGACGTCAAGCTGTACTTTTGCCTGATTAGTCCTTCGTAGGTATCATCTCCCCAGTGACTGGTGCATCCGTTCGTGACGTCAGGATTCTGTTTCCACTGTTCATTGGTTTGGTTGTCAGTGTGACGTCACAGCTTCATTGCCTCCCCCGCGTGGTGGTTTAGTTACTACTTGTTATTTACATGATGGTAAAAATGTGGTTCTGAAACGTTTTGGCGCCGTACTTGGATCTCTACTACTTTTTACAGGTTCTTGTGGAACTTATCAGTGTTCTCAAGGATGTTTTTTCATGCTTCTAGTGGAAGACTGACATGAATTCTGCACCATCACTAAAAAAAAAAGTACGAGAACCTCACTAATTATCTCTGTGGTTTTCAAAATAATCTTTATGTGAGATCAAAGACTTTCGGAGTGCGCGTCAAAGTCTAACTGAAATTTTTTGTTGGCTGTAAGATCACGTGACGTCATGTTGTACTCTCATTCTTATTGATATCTTGCCAGTTAGTTGCAAGACGTCGTGCTTTAGTCTCATCCTCATTGGTAAGTGTCTGACTGGTTTCCGTGACGTGCTTTCCTCTCATCTCATTGGTAGTTTCCCTATCGGTTTCCGTGACGTTTACCTCCACGTTCTCATTCCTCAGTGGTTGCCTGTGATGTTAAGGAGATGGGAAGTACGAGTAACGGTACTAGCTCTCTTGTCAATAATCACCTTCATGGTAACGATACGCTACCATGAGAATAGTTCATACATGAGCCATAGCTATAAACCAAGTATTTATTTTTGTTTCTGTTGCTGTTGAATCATTACTAGAGGAGATAAACATGAGATTAGCTTTATTTATCACCAAAGTATTACTATTATTGCCCCTCGACTGGCTGGCATGTATATGTATAATATTGTTTTTAATAATGGTGCTTTTTTAGGGCATAAACAACTCTGAAAGCTGACAGGAAGTTCGCCACAACGCCCACCAGCTGTAGGAGCGATGCACGTCCCTCGACACAACAAGCGTAGGCCAAATTTTACGTTCTTATTACTAGTCGACAAAAAAACCTAAACAAAACTCCCGTGATATTACGATGCATTCACCGACCGTAGTACTGTATCAGGTGGTGATGCAGTTCATTCTCTCGGTGGGTAGTGAAGAAGTGTGTGTATATACTACATAAACCAAACCTTTCCTGCCCCTTCACCCCAGTCCAGGTCAGTCCCCACGTCTCCCAGTCCAGGCTAGCCTTGCCCCACAGCACACCACCTCCACCACCACCACCACCACCACCACCACCATCACCACTACCACAGTCTCCGTTCTTCAAGAGTGTGGGAAGCCTGTAGTCACGTAAATAGCTTCCTGGTGTGTGTCACGTTCCGGCAACACCTTCTAGTCATTATGTGCGTCTTGTAGCAGCTTCTACAGAGTCTACAGAAGCCTTTGCCTCTATTCCGGTCCTTCGGGCAGCTTCACCCGTAGAGAGAGTGTCGAAATATTGTAAAAAGATAACTAACTAAATAAAAGAATACTAACTTTTAAAAAATGCCGTGTTATAATGAAAGAGTTCGATCCTGTGTTCACCTTGGCCGCCTGGAAATTACTATACATACATACACAGGTGATTTAAAATAATTTCCCTTGTGAATATTTGGGGTCATTATTAACATTTTTTTTTTCAACGCCTGTGGTTCTTTCTTATTCTTGTTCTTGTTCGTCTTGTTCTTGTTCTTGTTTTTTTATTCTTATTCTTGTTCTTGTTATTGTTCTCCCTTTTCCCTTCCTCCTCTTCCTCTTCCTCTTCCTCCCATACACAAACAAAAGCACCTTACAACAGAGCGAGAGAAGAAAGGCCAAGATAGAACACAAGATCGAACGCTACGTCTACTTTTCTACGTGTATGGTGTTCCTCTTCCTCCCTTCACCAGGATATGTTTCACCAATTACTCCCTTCCCTGCCCCACCCCTCAGCTCCTAAATCCGTCACTCCCCCTTTCCCGGCACGTTTGTCTATCCGTCTCCCAGCCACTCACCTCTCCTAATATATATATATATCCATGCAAAACCCACGTCCATCCCTCTCTACCCTGACCTAATCGTTTATTTTGCCTTTCTCCTCCCTCCTTAAATTCCTCTTTCCCTCTGTTTCCTCCTCATTTCTCTCGTCTACACCTCATTTCCCCTCCCTTACTCCTACCGTATCCTCCCCCCTTTCTCGCTCCCTCACGTCTACCCGCCTCAGATTCTTGCAGTTTCATGAGGTCAAAACGATGAGATTTTTTTTATCTTGTCCCCAACTCGCTTCAGGAATTCGTTCAAGGAAAGGGAAGAGGAGGAGGAGGAGGAGGAGGAGGAAGAGGAAGAAGTGAAAAGGAGGAGGAGGAGGAAGAGAAGGGGAAAGTTAATGTATCATAATGTAAAATATGCCGCTGGAATCAATGTCTCACTTGTATATCGTGTGTTTTATTATCCTAGACAAGAGAGAGAGAGAGAGAGAGAGAGAGAGAGAGAGAGAGAGTGTGTGTGTGTGTGTGTATATTCATCCAAGTTCAGCCATCCATCTATCCCTCAATCCATCCCTCCATTCATATATATCCACAAAAAAATATGCTCCAGAGTCTATTTCAATTAACTTTTTAGAAGCCTTTTTCAATTTTCCCCCATCCTCAGCAGGTATTTACACGAAAAGAAAAGAAAAAAAAATATATTCAGCCATCCATCTATCCCTCAATCTAACCTTCATTCTTATACAAACAAACCTAAAGGCTTCGGAATCTCTTTCAATTAACTTTTTGGGAGCATTTTAAATTTTTTTCTCGTCCTCCCCTGGCATGTAAGCGAAAAGAAAAAAAAAATGCTTACATACATTTATACACACGGCAATTGCATGAATACACTAATAGAAAGTGGAGGACAAGCGTGGTCGTGAAGGTAACAAAGAGGAATAGCAATTACTGGATCCCAAGTTTAAGTCACCATTTAATCTCAATACATTTCGCTTCCACATTAATTTCTTGGCGACGAGAACACAGCTGAGTGATGAAATGTTGACAGTCCATCCATGCCTCACACACACACACACACACCGCCGCCAGTCACGCGCCGGTGAAGCGAGGCGAGTGCAGATTTAAATTTGGATTATCGCGGTCACTTTTATGGCTGTGAAAATGTTGTCATGCATATAATGTTTATTCAGAATGTGGAAAATTTGTAACGTAACTGCTTTCATTCCTAGCACATATACCCCTCTCTCTCTCTCTCTCTCTCTCTCTCTCTCTCTCTCTCTGAAAGCGTCATCACAGCAACAAAGATAAATATAAAAGTTTACCATTAAAAGGAAAACGGGAAGCACCTCTCACCAGATGGAGCTCCTGGCGGTGTTTACGCAATCAAACTGTGGTCAGTGAATTAGGTGAGGGGGCCGCGTGGTGGTGAGTGACTCGATATCTGTAATCATCTCGGTGCTCTTAATGACCACACAGTTTTGTAGTGACTTAAGGTGTTCCTGGTGCCTTGTGGAGTGACATGACCCTGACCCTAACCAACACGGAAGTGAAGGTGAGTGCTCCGTGGCTTCCTAAGTAAATATATTCGGTGTGTGTGTGTGTATGTGTGTGCGGATAGAATTTCAACACACATGGGATGGGCTTACACACACACACACACACACACACACACGGAAGAAGACAACAATAGTGGCATTTGCTGAGAGTCGGTGTAGGAAACGCATCCTCTTGAGTAATGAAGGTTCGTTTTTGTTCCTTGGAAGTGAAGCAGCTATTCGTGCTTCGCTTTGGACGTGCCGAACAAGAGAGGCCTGCGACTCATTCTGTGCCTCCTCCCTCCCCTTCCTCCTCTCCTTACTCCTCCAACCCCTTCCTCCTCTGTCTCTTCCTCTTCTTGCTCCTCGTCCTCGTCATACTGTCCTCCCTCCTCCTCCTCCTCCTCGTTCTCTTGGAATGCTCGAGAGAGAGAGAGAGAGAGAGAGAGAGAGAGAGAGAGAGAGAGAGAGAGAGAGACTTATATTTGTATGTTTATTCGGGTAAATGGCAATTAGGGAGAAAATATTAAATAATGAACAAGCGGTACACCATTTACCTTTCCGACACACACACACACACACACACACATAATGATTTGCCTTTGAAGTGTTTTCGTCCGTTCATTCGGGGACCTTCAGTGAATCATTGCGTCACCACTTGTCAGAGCACGTTGGTAAGAGCAAGAAATGTTAATTATCCAGTGATGTGCGTTGCGGGATTAATCTCGAGGTATGATGAAGGAATGTCGCGATGCCTCGTGTGCTGCTGAAAGGTGATGGCATGTGGGTGGCAAGGGATGGGCGTGGCAGCGGTGGACTGTGAAAGATTTGCTGGCAGTGAAGGCACTGATATCGTAGGGCAGGTGCAGTTGTAGTGAC
>NC_087159.1:9850000-9855000 GCF_035594125.1 Scylla paramamosain
CACACACCACACACACACACACACACACACAACACCCACACACACACACACACACACACACCACACACACACACACGCACACACACTTTCCTTCCTTGCTTTGCTTGCTAAAATTAAATATCTTTGAAGTTGAATGAATAAAACGTGAAATATGTTTGAGAGAGAACATTACTCGCAAGAAAATAATTAGATACTTCAGATATGCTTGATTTTAGAATGCAAATCTTAAAATAAATAAGTAAATAAATAGATAAATAAATCAATAAATAAATGAATATATAAAAATATGGAGATACTGCAGGTTACCCATAAAGAGATTTGGGACCAAACGGCCTCTAGTTGCCTATAAGGTCAAGGGTCAAGTTTTTGTTTAATTTTTATGTAGGAGGGACACTGGCCAAGGGCAACAAAAATCCAATTAAAAAAAAAACTCACTGAAATGCCAGTCCCAGAAAAGGGTCCAAAGCGGTAGTCAAAAATTGAAGGATAAGTGTCTTGAATCCTCCCTCTTGAAGGAATTCAAGTCATAGGAAGGTGGAAATACAAAAGCAGGCAGGGAGTTCCAGAGTTTACCAGAGAAAGGGATGAATGAATTGAGAATATTGGTTAACTCTTGCATTAGAGAGGTGAACAGAATAGGGATGAGAGAAAGAAGAAAGTCTTGTGCAGCGAGGCCGTGGGAGGAGGGGAGGCATGCAGTTAGCAAGATCAGAAGAGCAGTTAGCATGGAAATAGCGGTAGAAGACAGCTAGAGATGCAACATTGCGGTGATGAGAGAGAGGCTGAAGACAGTCAGTTAGAGGAGAGGAGTTGATAAGATGAAAAGCTTTTGATTCCACCCTGTCTAGAAGAGCGGTATGAGTGGAAGCCCCCAGTTTTGCTTCATTGTTAATGTCAGCGGTCAATTTTCATTATGGCAAAGCTCTCTAAAAATGACAGCCACCAGCAAGCAAAGGAAATTAATGTCCTATCTCAGGAATTATTAACACCCTCGTTGAAACCTCAGACCATTTTTAGTGAATTAAAAAAAAAAAAGCTGTCTTTTTCAGTTGCAAGTTCTTGGTCAGAAATAAAATGAAGACTGTGGCAATTGCAAACACATGAATTATACGATTCTTTTTTTTTTATTGGTGTATTTCAGTCTACTTATTCTATTCTACTAGATGACTTTAGACTTTGGCAATGTTAACCTCATAAGTTACAGACACTACACGAACGTGGCAACCTACGAAGTCACAGGTGAAGAGAAACTGCGAGAAAGCGAAGCGCACTTGTACTCATACATTCTGTACCTGGACCAACAAACTCACAATTTAGGCAGAAGAAAACGTTTACTTTGGAAAATAGTTTGCCGTAAAATTTGCATGAAAAGTACGATTGACGAGGTAGGCCTAACAAACCAAGCGGGGAGGTTCCACGCGGGCTGCTTACTAAATGACGCTACAAAAAAGACGCTATGGGAATTTTAAGTAGGTCATTATGAGCGTAGGAAAACACACACACACACACACACACACACACACACACACACACACACACACACACACACACACACACACACACACACACACACACATACACACGCCCACACCACGACCTCAAGCAGATCCTTTTCTATCCAGTGGAAAATGTACGCATTTTTATCGACAGTGGAACAAAGGAGGGAGGATTGCCTTGTTGATGTTTGTATTATTTGATCTTTCATGTTCGCTTTGATGTAACGTCTGTGAAAAAGCAACTCCTCTGGATTTATATAAAAGGAAAAAATAATCATAATACGAGATTTTACTTTGAGATATAAGCTTTAAACATGTTGCAGCGTGGCTCATCGTGCCTCGCCAACCTCGCGACTTGGTGACCAGCGGAGATTAGGGGCGTGGGAGCATCAGGAAAGGTCAGGTGGGCCTCGTTCCAAGCCGGCATGGAAACTGTTGACTTATGCATGGATGTGCCTTCAGACCTTCCAGGGATATGAAGGCCGACAACAATACGACAGCAGTAGCCTTTGTTGCATAGTTTGTGGATGTCAAGTTGGTGAAGGGGAGGGATGGGCGTCTGATCGGCGACTCCTTGCTGGGGCGGCGCTGCGTTGTTGTAATCTGCTTTAAAAATCCTCTTCCTATTTTGTACTTATCTCCTCTGTTCCCTTCCTTTTCTTTCTTATTTTCGTATATTTTCAGTGTGCCTGTTTCTATATATCTCCTGTATTCTTCCCTTTCTTTCCTGTATTTTCCTGTATCTTTTTCTCTTGCCTGCTTGTGTATACCGCCTGTATTCCCCATCCTTCTTTCCTATATTTTCCATCACCACACTTCCATAATCCAAACATTTCGGTCACTGAAGGCTAACCAAGATTTACCAGTGAGTTCAAATAGTAATGTTTCAGACCAATAACTTCAGTATTCCTAAATACATTATCTTCATTTTATCTGCAATTTGTTATTCATTATGTACATAAATCCCAGCCATATTTTAATGGTAACCTATAAACGATTTTTATGGGAGACTTTTATGGCAGGGAAGGTAATGTTAATAGTCTTCTTTAATGTGCGTAGAATCCTGAATATAAATTATGTTTTTTTTTTTTGGCGTAGATGGGGATAGGGAAACTCATAAACTCACACTATGTAGTTTATGATTCTGTTCATTACTCGCTAAACGGCAAGGGAAGAAAATATAACAAAAAAAAAAAAAATGGGGAAAAATGTAAAAGTAGGAAATGCAGTGTCGGAAATTTGAAAGGTAGATAAAGAAATAAAAATAAAAAAGTTGTAAAAGAGAGTATATGAACAAAGAATATAGACTAAAAATGAACATTAGATAAAAAAAAGAGATCATGAAATAAAAAAAATAAAGTAAAATTAACAGTAAAAGTAAGGATGCAAAAGAGAAACAGAGAAAAAAATGTAAATAGAAATAAAAAAAGCAAAAATATGAAAATATATATATATCATGAAAGTCCATGAAAACAACAGAGAGAGAGAGAGAGAGAGAGAGAGAGAGAGAGAGAGAGAGAGAGAGAGAGAGGAGAGAGAGAAGAGAGAGAGAGAGAGAGAGAGAGAGAGAGAATAGAACAGAATAGAATAGAACGAAAAAAATTAAAAACTCCTTTAAGAAAGCAATATTTATTGTGGCGAGGAGGGGAAGATAATGATGAAAGTCTCGTGCTTGTTCGTCCCCAGCTGCAGTGTGTCGATGCTGCTAACGACCGCCAAAGAGGGTTTTAAGGAGCAATTAAGTGGCCGGCTGTCTGTCTATGAGGGCCAGGAGGGGAAGGAGGAGAAGCGAGGAGTGAAGGTCAAATGTCGCCTTTCTCTCTCTCTCTCTCTCTCTCTCCTCTCCTCTCTCTCTCTCTCTCTCTCTCTCTCTCTTCTCCTCTCTCTCTCTCTACGGGGTCTTAGGGTATTTCTGGAGAAGGAAACACATTCTGGGACAAACAAGTAGTAAAACAGAAAGTTCTTGGTACTGTGAAGCCAACACAGTTTAATTTCAGTCTCCGTCTATTGACAAAACGCAGCGATGAGGAGCTTATGAGAGAGAGAGAGAGAGAGAGAGGAGAGAGAGATGAGAGAGAGAGGAGAGAGAGAGAAGAGAGAGAGAGAGAGAGAGAGATTCTGAAAAGTATATTATGGAGCACCTAATTAATAATGACATTGTACTTCTACTGGTGAAGGCGTTGAACGTACGAGTAGCAAGGTCTCCCCGCGACGCTTTCTTGACGTCTGCCTCCCCACGCTGCCGGGCCTAAAGTTTTAATTGATCCAGCAGTTCAACCAGTCCTGAGAGAAAACAGATTTACAAGAAGGAACCCAGACCTAGTGACAGCTGTAAAATGTTCTGGCCTGATGTCCAATTAATTTCGAAATTCAATCTTGCTCAGTTCTCACAAGAGTTTTGCTGCCAGTGAGCTTTGGTAGTTAGTAAGTTTGTAACGCATAATTACGTTGTACATGTAAATTTACAACGATTATTTTTTTGTGTGTGTCTTCATGTTACAAGGGTTTTAAAATAATGTTCTTTTCTATATTGTGCTTGAAACAATTTTTTCCATATTTGGGTCTACATCTTTATAATGAAACCACTTATTAATAAACGCTCACGTCTGCAAAATTTTACAGTGATAATATCTTTTTGGACCCTTTAATAATTTATTCAGGAGTGTAATTAAGTGTTGAGAAGTCTAATTGTGTGTCATTGCTGTGGTGTGTGTGTGTGTGTGTGTGTGTGTGTGTGTATGTGTGTGTGTGTTCTCTTACAGTGTCACATATCGTGAGTGTCCACCTGTAAGACGCAAAACAGAATAACATGATACTTCATAATTTCAAGACGCCAGTAAACACACGATGGCTTACGCACACATGAACACTGTGTATGCTTTGTTAAGAAGAAATATAAGACGCTCATTTCCTCGAAGAAGTGGAGAACTTAATGAAGAGGTCCATAATACTTTAACTCTGAGGCATTACCAAACAGTGGTCTATGTAAATATGAACCTTTGGTATCCTAGAAAAATACAATGAAAAGAAAACATGACCGATATTTGTTCTTTTAGGAGGACTAAAAATGAAAGAAAAAGAAAAAAAAGAAGAAGAAGAAAAAGAAGAAGAAGAAGAAGAAGAAGAAGAAGAAGAAGAAGAAGAAGAAAAGAAGACGAGGAAGAAGAAGAAAAAGACGGAGGAGGAGGAGGAGGAGGAGGAGGAGGGAAAAAAAAATTGTTACTGTGAGAGTTATATTTGTAAAATATAATATTTAGCTACCTGTCAGAACCCGAAGTACTAGTATGCAGCCCTAAAGAATATTTGCAAAAATGACACTGGTAATAATGGAAGAAGAAGAAGAAGAAAAAAAAAAAAATAAAACACTAGACACAGTGAGGTTCATTTGGAAGGCAAGTGAGTTGAGGTGGTGATCTGTGCAGGGTGGCGGTGGGTCCAGCAGCTGGCGGAACATTACTCAGTCTGCCGAGGAAAACCAGTGCCTGGGAGACCGAATTACCTTGA
>NC_087159.1:9860000-9862500 GCF_035594125.1 Scylla paramamosain
TCTAATTTACGAGACGTGTTCTAGAGATTAAACTTGTAATGGGAACTTAGTCGTGTTCTTGAGTGTTTTGAAGAGTTTTTGTTGTTGTTGCTGTTGTTATTGTTGTTGCTGATGTTTTTCTTTTCTTCTAATATGTTTTGATAATTATTCAGCTTTTTATGTTGGTCGTTTCACGTGTTATTATTATCATTATTATTATTATAATAATTATTTTTTTTTTTTTATGATTGTGGTGACGTTTCTCTAAGGAATACTTGCCGTGGTGGATATGCGTTGCCAGAAAAAGGTTCATCAAGAGACGGTGAAAGCTGCCATTCATTCATCCACTCACTCATTTATATCACATCCCCCTCCGCTACACCTGCCGCTTTAGTTTTCCCTCATCAGCAGCAGTCACGGTGGCCAGCGCTGCTAAATTGGAAACACGTGCCCTCAGGATGTAATTGAGAGGATTTTCAGGGTGCGTTGTCATGGTTATGTGCAATATCAAGTCTTGGAGTGAAGGCAATACCAATGCTTTATTCCTGAAACATTTACGCTGTTCAGATAAGCGTCACGAACCCTCGCCAGTGCACTCCAGCTGCTTCTCCGATAAACCACTATTAATGACTGGGAATATATAATACAGTAAGGGTTCAGGAATCTGCCAAACGATAATAATGTATTCCCCAAACTTGTACGATGTTGTCTGTTTTAATAACTTCTGCCAGAATAGAATCAGAATAGGTACTACATCTCTCCAACATTTCAGTTTTGGGCAGTAAGTTTCCTGGTTTCTACGGCGGGACAGAAAAGTAATCACCATGTAATTATGAAGTGATTATGCCACGGCAGCTGTTGTAGTGGAGAGTAAACACTACTAACACGAAGCGGTCCGCCAGCGTTCACTCAGAGCCTGGGGAAGTACCCACGCATCTGGAGTTTGGAAAGTGTGGTACCTGTGGGGGAAAGAGGAGGGAGGAGGGACTGCCAGATGCTGTTATGGTAGGAGGACACGCAGGTGGTGGGAGGTAATCGCTCATTACTGGGGGTATAAACGTTGATGATGATGATGATGATGATGATGATGATGATGATGATGATGATGAATAGGAGGAGGAGGAGGAGGATGAGGAGGAGGAGGAGGAAGAGGAAATAAGGAGAAGCATGAGAATATAAAAATAAGAAGAGAAAAATTTTTTGTGTCTCATCTCATGCATGTGAGGTGACTGCAATGAAAGCAGCAGAAACAGGAAACAGAACAAACGGAAACTACAGTTATGCATCAAAATAGAAAAAATAAATAAATAAATAAAACAGGAAGCAAACACGCCAAACATTCACACACCTCGCTTCACATCTCTGGTTATTGTTGCTGCATTTTTCCATTGCAATTTTTCACTTTTATTCTTACTTTATTTCTTCATCTTCGAGCGACACTTTTTACTTTCACGATCTAAGCAGCTGCCAGGAATAAAATACCTAATAGTTTGAACTCTTTCATCGCAATTTGACACACCCTTCGTTAATCACACACCACTCTAGCACATTTCTTTTCATTGTACAGCCATCTCCAAACACTGTATTGGATAGAAATAAAAAAAAAAAAAAATCTATCATGTTTCACCCCTTTCTTTCTTGTAGTCGCATATAAAAATTTCATACATTACTTCTAGCGCTGTGAGTTATTACGTATCGCGACGAAAGGCTTAAAGGTGAGCAAGAGTTTGGTTAAAAAAGAAATGGTGAACTAATTTATACATCCTAGTTCAAGTGTCCTCTCTCAAATACTCATACAGGTGTGTGACTATGTAAACAATGATTAGTGAGCTGGTAATTTCAAAGATGGTGAAAATGTGTTATTGAATCCTGCTTTTTAGATTCCCTACTGTAAGGAAACTCCACTTTCTCTCTCTCTCTCTCTCTCTCTCTCTCTCTCTCTCTCTCTCTCTCTCTCTCTCTCTCTCTCTCTCTGTCTCTCTCTCTCTCTCTCTCACGAGTATATTATTAGCCAATATTGGGTTTACAAGTAGGGATAAAGAGACAGGGAGGGAAAAGAGGCTTACGTAGAAAGAGGGCCTGGAGGAGAGGGAGGAGGAAAGAGGAGGAGATGAGCTGCAGTACACGAGAAGAATAAGATCGAGGCCACTAATCTTAAATGGAGAACATATATTAATACTGATTTATCTTTTTTTTCATTATTTTATCTTACCATTCTCCAGTCATTGATGAAGAAAAAGAAAAGTGCCCCTTGAATACGTACTCATCTTTCTTTGGTAATTAACATGTAATACCTTATAATCCAAGTGATACTCCGTTCTTGAGCACCATTAGATATCTCACTACTCGGCTCATATTTGTTTTCTGACGTACTGCATCCAATTTCAAAACTCCTTAGCCACTTTTGTCTTGATAATCTGGCGTTATTGTCATTTCCAGCATCTTGAAACGGTTCGATTAGTAAGTAACAAGTTTAATTTCTTTCACTACATCGGATGAAGTGCGAGAAGCGATTGTCTTT
>NC_087159.1:9867500-9890000 GCF_035594125.1 Scylla paramamosain
AAAAAGATAGAAGAGGGGGAGGAAGGAGGAGGAAGGAGGAGGAGGAGGAGAAGGAGGAGGAGGAGGAGGAGGAGGAGAGTTATTGGTTTCAGTGGTTACGAAAAACATTTTACAGAAGGTTATTATTTTTTTTTTATCTCTCTCCTTTTCACGTTGCGATTTGCCTTTATTGTTTACTGATTCTGTTTTTTCTCAGCATGTCTTGTCGGCGATTCAACTTTTACCTATATTTACCACATTTTGGCATTTGAGTCATTGTTAGTGTATTAGTATTACTTGCAACATTTTCTCTTCATCCGGCAGTGTTATTTTCCCTTCAGTATTTTTTTTATGTATTATTTTCTCTTCTCTCTCTTTTCTCTTGTGTTCTTTTCGTCCTCCGTCGTTCCTTTTCTCATTCTACTGTCACACTCTCTTTCCTCTTCCGCAAAACATTCAAACGTTTCCTGTATCACCGCTATTTCCTCTTCCTCCTTCCTTCCCTCATCCATTCGGTTCCTTCCTTTCCTTCCTTTCCTCTCACATCATAAGTCCCCCTCCTCATATTTCCCGCCCCCCTCTCCCCTGTGCCTCCTCGTGCCTTCTTAGTAATCATGGTCCCAAAACTTGTTCGGAAAATCTGATAAAAACTTGTCTTCGGAAGAAAATGTGAACCACCTCCCGTTTTCCTCCTGGCTGAACCTTCCAGTTGAGTGCCCCCTGATGCCTCCGTGCCTTCAAACTCCTCCCCATTCTCTCTCCCCCTCTCCTTCCCTCCATGTATGCTTCTTTCCCTTCATTTTTTTCCTCTCTCTCTCTTCCCTTCTTTACTTTTCATACCTTTCTTCTTTGGTTTTATCTTCCCTTCCATTGTCTCTTGTCCTCTTACTTTTTCTTTCTCGTCTTTTTTTTTAATTTTTTCTGCTTCTCGTTCGCCTCGTCCTACTTGTAGACTGCTTTGTGAGGGACAAGATGTCTGCTGCTGTTTGCTCTTTCTTCTCGTTTCTTTGTGTTCATTTTCTTTCACGTCCTCGTTCTCGTCCCCCTCTTCCTATTTCCTTCTTTTTTCTCCTTTTTCCTCTCACTTTTCATTTTCATTCAGTTTTCACCTCTTTCCCCCTCCTCTCTTTCATTTTCCTTATTCTCCTTCTCTCTTCTCTTTCTCCACCTCACTCTTTTCTCGTGTCTTTTATATTTCATTATCCTTTCGCGTCCTTCAGTGTCCCCTCCTCTTCTTCCCTTCATTCCATCCTTCTTCTCTCTTAATCCTCTTCCTTCTTTTATCAACATTTCTTTCCTGCAATCTTCATGTTTATTTATATTCTCGCTTATGTTCTCTTTATCGTCTTTATCTTCTCCATATCCTGTAATTTTTTTTATTCTTTTCCTTCTTTTCTTATCTTTCTTTCCTGTTTGGTTTTTTCCTCGTTTTCTTCCTTCTCTTGCACTCCTTTTCTTCATTCTTTTCTACGTCTTCTTTTCTTCGTCTTTCTCCTCCTTTTCTTCTTCTTCCTGGTCCTCATCTTCTCTTTCTTTTCTTATTTCTCTTTCTTTTTTGTCATTCTCTCATCGCCTCCTCTTCGTCCTCCTCCTTTGGTCTTTTCCTTTTGTCTTTCTTGTTCTCCTCTCTTTTCTTATATTTTTTTTGTGTTTCTTCCTGGTTTCTCTTCATCTACTTCTTTTCTTCTTCTTCTTCTTCTTCTTCTTCTTCTTCTTCTTCTTCTTCTTCTTCTTCTACTACTACTACTACTTTTTCTTCTTCGTCGTCTTCGTCTTTGTTCTTCTTGTTCTTGTTCTTGTTCTTCTTCGTCTTTTGTTGTTGTTGTTGTTGTTGTTGTTGTTGTTATTGTTGTTCATCTTCGTTTTCGTCCTCTTCTTTTTCTTCTTGTTCTTGTTCTTGTTCTTGTTCCTCTTCCTCTTCCTCTTCCTCCTTCATACCTAAACAAATACCTAGAATAGTAAAAGTTCCGTTCACCAAGTATTGCTCGTAGCGGGGAGTGAAGCAACATTACAGCAAAATTTGGATCGTAGAAAAAAAAAAAAAAAAAAAAAAACATAGAGCGCTTTAAAAACAAAGTCAGTATTGGGTCCATGGAGTCATCCCGGGGCTGGTGGTATGCAAAGTAAAGTGGAACTGAGGCTTTGATCGTAGCATAAAGTTAAGTACATTTTTAACTATGCATTTTTTTTATCTATTTATTTATTTTTTTCTACTCTACTCTACTTTCCAGCATTAATTTTGTTTGTGTTTGTGTTAATGGATTTTTTGAAGGTTAATTGAATGTAAAGTGGATCTCTATAACTTTTTTTTTCTGCACTTTATGTATTTATTTAATGTTTTATTTTTATCTATTTATTTGTTTAGTTTTTTGCTTAGTTTCTCGATTACATTTTTCTTCTTTTATCATTTTTACTTTTTTTTTTCTTCATGAATTTTTTTTTTTTAAGATAAAGTGATTGTGGTGCGGTTTCTATGGTCTATTTTAAGGATTAAGTTTTGTTTTTCTGTTTTCCATGCTGCTTTGCCTTGTATTTTTTTATTGTTTTCTTTTTGTTGTTGTAGAAATACTTTTGGAGATTAATGTAATGTAAGCCGGCTCCTTCGTTAGGATTTTCGGCCTTAGAAAATATCTATGTATCTTTTTATAATATTTTACCTACGAACATTTTTTATTCTCGTATTTTTCATGTTTTTAAAGTTCATTTTGGGAGGTTAACTGAATATGAAATACTTCCTCCTGAAATTCCTTCAACTTTTTTCCTGTTTCACTTTTTTGAGGCTGTATCGTTTTCATATTCTCTCACAGTACATTTTTTACTCCAGCTTATTCATTTTCCATTTTTTTCGGAAATGTTTTAAGGGAGCTTAGTGGAATGTAAATGGTTAATTTTACTTGCTCCTTATTCTTTTTTTACTTGTCACTAATCAGGTTACATTGTTTTTTTTTTTTGTCTGTGTGTATCTTTATTCTTTTACTTTTCATGATTCATCTTTTGTTTTGAGATTACTTTTTTGGGGGAACCTGACTGAGTGTAAACTAATTCTTTCCTGCATGTTTTTTTTTTTCTTTGATAATGGTTTCCTCTAGGCTGTAATGACAAATTCTTGGCGATTTTTTATTGCGATTGAAAAAAAAAGTGTGTTGTTACCTTTTACTGATGTTTTCCACTTTTTTTCTTATAAGAAGATTCTTAGAAGATTAACTAAGTGTAAATGAAACTTTTGTTTCAGATTTTTTTTAACTTTCGAGGTTGTATTCAAATGTTTCTGATTTTCCTCTTTTTTCGGTGGCAGTAAAACCCAAACCCAGAGTGGTGGTAGCTTTTATTATGCAGATGAGAGGTGCGTGTGAATGTGTGGCGTGGCGATGCATTGCCGCGCTCTCATGGCCTCATTACGTGACGCCCGACTCCCCTTTTTCAAGCTCTTTTTTTGCATCTCTTCACATTGACATCACCATTATCTTCTAAGTGTCCTGGTGTCACTTTCACAGATAGTGTTATTTTTTATGCATTTATTTGATGTGTTCTTTAATATCGTTTGATTTCTCACATCTTTTCTATTTTCTTCCTCCTGTTTCGTCTCTTTTTTTTTTTTACCTCCTACCTTTGTCTCATTCATATTTTTTTTTCCTTTTAGTTCGTTCGTTTGTTTGTTTGTTTGTTTGTTTGTTTGTTTGTCGTCGTCGTCGTCGTCGTCGTCGTCTTTGTTGTTATTGTTGTTGTTATTATTCTTTTTTTTCTTCTTATTCGTCCTCCTGCTCGTCTTCTCCTGCTCCTTCTCCTTTTCCTCCTGCTCCTTCTCCTTTTCCTCCTCCTCCTCCTCCTCTTGCTTCTCCTTCTTCTCCTCCCCCCTGCTTCTCCTCGTCCTCCTCTACTGCACCTTCAGCCTCATATTCACAGCAAACCTTACTCCTCACGGAATTTCCCATTAGTGCATTTAAATAATCTTACCTTTATATAAACCCTCTCATACCGTTCCGTACTCTCGCATTCCTGCTCATGCACTCTAATACTCTCGTAGCGCGAAAACCTGAATACAGCTTCTCATATTAAGCCTCACGCACACACACACACCACACACACACACATACACACACACACACACACACACACACACACACACACACACACACCACACCTTCCCCAGTATTATTTAATTTACTCCTCTTTCTCACTTTCATTCCTCTCCTTTTCTCTCTTCTCCGTTCGACACTTAAGTCTTTAATTCTTTTCCTTCCTCAGTGCTTAAGGAGAGCAAAGGGGAAAATGCTTTTACTCGTACCTTCTTCCGTGACAATTAATAGAAGGTGTGCACTCTTTAGCCATTACCCAATTAGATCGTTAGTTAGTCTTTTATTTATCTCACGGCCATGGCTGCTTATGTGGTGAATGTAATGATAACAGGTGAGGTCAAGGTGAAGCAATGGACGGGAGGATAAACCAGAGAGAGAAGTAGGAGGCAATAAAGGTAAGAAAGCACAGGATAAAGATAGAGAGTGAGAGGGAGAGGAGTCATAGGAAGGAAGAAATATGTTTATGTGCACACTCGATGAGAGAGAGAGAGAGAGAGAGAGAGAGAGAGAGAGAGAGAGAGAGAGAGAGAGAGAGAGAGAGAGAGAGAGAGAGAGAGAGAGAGAGAGAGAGAGAGAGAGAGAGAGAGAGAGAGAGAGAGAGAGAGAGAGAGAGAGGCACTAAAGAGAACACACACACACACCCACACACACACACACACACACACACGTGCAATTTTCCCCTGCCAACAGCCACCACTCTTTTTTTTTTTTTTTTTTTTGCTGGATATTGAAGCAACATTTCTATCTTTATTCATCCTGCTTTAGTCATCCCTTTTGACGAAGACAGATGACCCCGTCCATTTATCCACATATCAATGGTGTGGATTATTGTGGCTGGATTTTCCCTACCCGCTTCAATCCACTTCATCCCTCCTGTGCTGTAAACGCGGCAATTTTACACGTTTTTGTATGTGTCTCGGTTTTATGTGAGTGTCTGTCTGTTTGTGTGTGTGTGTGTGTGTGTGTGTGTGTGTGTGTGTGTGTGTGTGTGTGTGTGTGTGTGTGTGTGTGTGTGTGTGTGTGTGTGCTTTTTGCTCGGTTTGTTTTTCTATCTGCCTTCCTCTTCTCTCTTCAGAAACGCTAACTGGTATGGCAATAATAATCTGTGTCTTCAAAAGCCCAGCACCAAATCATTTACGAACAAATACTAATCATAAATAAACGTTTTTAATCTCTCTCTCTCTCTCTCTCTCTCTCTCTCTCTCTCTCTCTCTCTCTCTCTCTCTCTCTCTCTCTCTCTCTCTCTCTCTCTCTCTCTCTCTCTCTCTCGCTATCTATCTATCTATCTATCTATGCATGTATCTATTTATCTCTCTGTATATCTTTCTCTGCCGCTCTCTCTTACTGCCTCCATTACTGTACGATATTCGCCCCTTCTCTTTTCCCCTTCACAGTAATCTTTTACCTCAGTGCTCCTAAGCCTGCGCGCCCTGCCTCCCCTGTACTTGAGATTAGCCCACTGAGTCCCTCTTGTAGCCAGATTTTCAGTGCCTGCAGCCCCCTCTTTTTTTCGAGTCGCAGAGATTACACCCGTTAAAGGGCAACATGGAGAATATGGAAACAATGCTCTTAAACTCTATATTTTACTCTTTGGTATAAATGGAACACTAAGATTGTTAATAGTAAGCAAAACTAATCAGAAAAATGTTAGTGTTATTTGACTGGTTAAATGGGAAAACAAAATCAATATTTTTTTCTTTCTGAAAAAAGATCGAAACGTTAGCAGTGAAAGAAAATATAAGATATTGTTATTATATTTGCAATATATGTAATAGTATCAGTCAGAAACATCACTGAAAAGGACACCATATTCTTAGTGATATGATTCACAATATTGCCTCCGTTAAAAGAATAAAGGACGTTAATTGCAGAAGAATATCAATAAAAGATAATAAATTTCATATATATATATATATATATATATATATATATATATATATATATATATATATATATATATATATATATATATATATATATATATATATATATATATATATATATATATATATACACACACACACACACACACACACACACACACACACACACACACACACACACACACACACACACACACACACACACACACACACACACACACACACACACACACACACACACACAACAAATATTCCTTGGTATACATTTCACTCTTTTCCCTTCCGCACCAGGCAAAGAAAGAGACGAAGTCAATAAAAGTATAAACTTTGCACACCCCCTCCCAAAAAAAAAGAAGTATCATACAATTTGAAGCATATTAAAGCAAGTCGGTGGCAGGTCTGACAGTCCTGCTGGCCTACTACTCAACTCTGGCCAGAAGTCTCTTATCCGTGAACCACTAAAAAAATATATTTGAGCAGTGCCACGAGGGAGCAAGTACGAACAAGTTAAGGAAAGCTGCTTAAACTTATGCGCGTAATACTTTCTGGGCATGTAACCTCATGGGATTTCAGATATTCATGACTGTCTTCTTGTCCTGCATTACTTTTAATTCGTGTGATATATTTATTCGTAACTTTTCTTTTTCCTTTTTTCTTTTCCTCTCTTTATACTTTTCTTTCGATATTTGCTTCTCTTATATATATTTTCTTTATTTTTTTTATGTTGGTATAATATTCATGACTGCCATTCCGAACAATATATTTTGGTATTTTTTTCTATTCACCTTTCTATTTTTGGCTTTTTTTTTTTTACATAACCCTTAATTATTTTCCTTTTTTTTTATTGTGATATAATATTCATGACTGCCATCCCCAACAATATATTTTGGCATTTTTTTTTCTATTCACTTCCTTTCTATTTTTGGCTCTTTTTCACATACCCCTTAATTATTTTCCTTTTTTTTTTCATTGTGATATAATATTCATGACTGCCATCCCCAGCTATACATTATGGCATCCTTTCAGGCATTCCTCCTTAATATTATCCTTTATTTTTTCGCCTCCTTTGATAAACACCTCAAAAAATTTTCCATCTTTTGATACATCTTCTTATAATACTCTTGTTTACTGCTTCCCTTGATAAATGTCTTTGTAATCTACCTCTTGTTTTCTGCTTCCTTTGATACATTACTCGATAGTTTTCTTCTGTATTTTGCGTCCTTTGATGTCAGGCGTCGATCCGCGTGACGTCTGATAAAGTTAATCTGAAGAAAATCGAGATGGATGTGCCAATTAGTGCCTTATTCAACATCATTAGAAGATACGTTTTGTCTCCGTCTTTCATTAATCTCTCTCTCTCTCTCTCTCTCTCTCTCTCTCTCTCTCTCTCTCTCTCTCTCTCTGTCTCTCTCTCTCTCTCTCTCTCTCACCGTTATTCGCGCACTCTTAAAGTTGTTAAAGTTTACCCATAAAAGGTACTGCAGGCGGTTTTCTTTTTAATGACCTCATTCCGTTTTCTTTTATGGTTGCTTGCCTTCCCAGATGGCGTCCATTCAGTCACTCTTAGCACGCAATATAAGTATAAAGACTGTAGGTTCTCTCTCTCTCTCTCTCTCTCTCTCTCTCTCTCTCTCTCTCTCTCTCTCTCTCTCTCTCTCTCTCTCTCTCTCTCTCTCATCTATACAATTTATCATCCTGTATTGCCAGTCTATTGTCTTCTTTGCTTCCTCCTGTTCTTTTCTTTCCCATCTACCCTCCTCTTCGCTTAGTATTGGTGGAAATATTTGTACAAATTTATCGTAGTGTTCTCCCCCATCCAGTTATTGTACGAGGAGGAATCAGTGCTCTCCTCTTCACAGTATTGTTATAGATATTTCGCCTTTCCCCTTCACTAACCCGCTTTACCAATACAAACCTCTCTCTCTCTCTCTCTCTCTCTCTCTCTCTCTCTCTCTCTCTCTCTCTCTCATGTGATATTCATATTTTACCTTTCTTCTTTCAAATTTTCTCCTACATTATATTTCGTCCACCTTTATTTCATCATCATCATCATCATCACTATCACCATAACCATCACCTCCACCACCACCACCACCACCACCATCACCACCACCATCACCACTACCACCATCACCACTAACAACAACAACAACAACAATCTTAGTGCGTCCAGTACCTAACAAAATCCTCTCCTAACCTTTTCCACTTATGTTCATTAGCTCCCCGTCTATTCCTTGCCACCCTAGTAAGACTAATATCTCCCTTTAGTCTTCAGTCTCACCTTTTTTTTTTTTTTTCACCATTCCTAGCTTGCCATTCCGTTTTTGTAATTGACCTCTTAATTCAGTATATTGCGTATACTGCCTCTATCTATTCTTTACTTTTAATTATAGTCTCCCCTATATCTACATTTGTCTTTTATTTATAGTCCTAGTTTTGTTATCCTAATTTGCCATTATGTTACTCTATTATGTCCTAATATTCGTTCAGTATATGTCGTGTCCTGGCAGTCTCCATATTTACTCTTAATTATAGCCAAAATACCCTCACTTCCCTAATCGAGCTCCTTTCGAATCCTGCTCCCTGATTCATAATGTTCCCTTATCTCTACATGTTATTTCAAACGTTACTTCCTCCACTCCCCCTCTCGCGAGATCCTTCATTACCCTATTAAGAACTGATTCCCTTTCTATTATTCTCCATCCGTTTTCTTTGTTCTTGTCTATTCATTTTTTTATTCTTTCTTTTCTTTTTCTTTCGTTAATGTGAGGTGTTGGTAGAAAGGACTCCGCGTCGCGTTGTGCTGGAATCAATTACGAGATGATCAAAATGAATGAGCCAATAAGTGTGATATTTAGTGGAAATGGAGAATTGAAACGTTTGTCTTCATCTTCACCAAATCTCTCTCTCTCTCTCTCTCTTTCTCTCTCTCTCTCTCTCTCTCTCTCTCTCTCTCTCTCTCTCTCTCTCTCTCTCTCTCTCTCTCTCTCTCTCTCTCTCTCTCTGTCGTTCGTTCATTCGTCTTTTCTTCACGTCAGGCCATAAAAAATTTTGTTTAGTTCTCCTTGTAATGATATCATCCCGTTTTCTATGTTAACACTTCCCTGATGCCTCCCAGATGGCGCTCTAACCACACAGTAAAACTTTAAGGGCAGTCTCTCTCTCTCTCTCTCTCTCTCTCTCTCTCTCTCTCTCTCTCTCTCTCTCTCTCTCTCTCTTTTAAAAGTCAGCCCATAAGTGGTATTGTACGTAGTTTTCTTTTTAATGACCTCATCTCGTTTTCTACAATGGGCCTCTTATCTCGGTCCCCAGACGGCCTTATTGAGGTTCTCTTTACCACACAAATATGCTATAAGGGCAGTGCATTTCTCTCTCTCTCTCTCTCTCTCTCTCTCTCTCTCTCTCTCTCTCTCTCTCTCTCTCTCTCTCTCTCTCTCTCTCCACACCCAATTTGGCGGTGATTATGATAAGTTTCATGAATATTAGGGCATCAGAGTAATGACAAAATTAATTTCATTACTATCATTATCATCATCATTATTACTTACGGCTCACTGTCACTAATTTCTGAATCGTCGCTTCGTTAAGTATAAGTGGCTAGTAGAGATGATGAGTGATGGGTAGTGATGAGTGATGACCGGCGATGGGAGAGGGTGCGGTGTAAATGTTAATGGTGAGGGGGATGGTGAGGATGGAGAGTAACTGTTAATGGTGAGGGTGGTGGGTAGGGATAGTGAGTAAGTAATGGTGATGAGGGTGAAAAGTGAGGGCGAGGTGTACTTTTTGATCGTGAGTAATGGGTGATAGTGAGAGGTGATGGGTGCAGGTGTGGGGGTGTGATTTAGTGGTGATGGAAATGAGTAGTGATGAGAGGCGGTAGGTGGTGCTGATGATGGTGACAAACTGTGGTGGTGAAAAGTTTAGGAACCGCCCTCCCCCTCCCACGCACACACACACACACACACACACACACACACACACACACATACAATTTCTAAACCGATATTTTCCCCATTGTTTGAAATATTGACTCGTATTCTTGTGTAGGTATTTTGTTCTTTGTACAAGATAGAACTCGGTGACTTTTGTTCTAAGAGAGAGAGAGAGAGAGAGAGAGAGAGAGAGAGAGAGAGAGAGAGAGAGAGAGAGAGAGAGAGAGAGAGAGAGTGTGTGTGTGTGTGTGTGTGTGTGTGTGTGTGTGTGTGTGTGTGTTCGTGTGTGTGTGTGTGTGTGTGTGTGTGGTATCTCGGTGTTATGTCCTGGTTTGTAGTGGTGCAACACAACCTCCTCATGGCCTCTGTTCAGATAAGGAGGCGCCTCAGGAATGCAGGATAACACCGCCCTCTCTCCCTCTTTCCTAACCAGACACAGACGAGCAACAAGCTGACAACAAAGCAACAAAGCACGTAATTCAATGGGGAAATAAACGACGAGAAAAAAGATGACATACAGTAAAGATGAATAAAATGCTAGAGAATGAAGAGAAAAGAGAAAAAAGACAAAAGAAAAGAAAGACTAGAAAATATGTACAAAATATGAAATAGGAGAAAGTGAAAGAAAAACAGATAAATGAACAGTTACAAAGGCAAATTGATATAAACTGGCAAAAGAGTGGATAAATAAAAAAGAAATAGCAAGTTATTTCATAAATAATAGAGTGGGAGGGAGCAAAGAGAGATAGATATATATATATATAGAGAGAGAGAGAGAGAGAGAGAGAGAGAGAGAGAGAGAGAGAGAGAGAGAGAGAGAGAGAGAGAGAGAGAGAGAGAGAGAAGATCATAAATATAAAGAAAAACATATGTAAAATGAGTATAGTCTAACAAAACAGTGATAAACAAAGAGAAAATAAATAAATACAAATGGCAAACAAACCATTCAATAGATAAGATAGAAAAAGATTAAAAAAGAAAAAAAAAGAAGGGTTATTATATGTAAAATAGAATGACTGAATGATTTAACAACTAAATGACTAAAACTATGTAACTGATTTTTAATGCAGTGCGACAGCTGAGTCTTGCGCCACTACAACGTTGAAGCGAAAAGGGAGAAAAAGAAAAATTGGCAAGTACAAAGTCGAGAAATAGAAAGAAAAATAACATAAGGAAAACGAACAACAGAGCGTAACAAACCAGAGAAAACAAACAACAAGGAAAAGAAAGAAACATGAACCGAAAAACAAACTATTGAATAAATAAAAAAAAAGACATTGGATAATATGTGTTCAATAAAAAAAAAAATGGAAGAAGAAGACGGAAATCAAACAGACGAAAGACGAGAAATATACTGGAAAGAAGGAACAACGTGACACTGTAAAAAAAAAAAAAAAACAAGTGTAAAAACAACGAACAAAATAAATATGTGCTCCCGACAAATAAACAAGTGAGTAAATAAAAGAAAAGGAGGACAAGCAACACAGCAAATACAGTATGTACACACACAATCGAAAAATATGGAGCCACGGAAATAAAGGGAGATGCAAACAAATAAGTTATGATACGTGACAGTGGGAGGCAGAGCATGACGGACACCAGTAGCACTATATTGATGCTGCCGCTAAAGCTTGACTGTTTTTCCTATTCTATGGTACTTTAACCTCTGAAATATTGAGGGTTCATCTCTTTCCTAATGATGTTATGGTTCGTATTCTAAAACGCCTTGGTACTAATATTTAAGGTCCCACAGATTAGTCGTGTTCTTGTTCGTAATTTTTTGTTACTGAAGACGCAGAACCCCCTGTTAAACTATCATCAAATACATAAAAACACTCTGGAAGTCCCCAGTAACTACACCCTATCAAAAGCAGTTGAGATAAGACGTCAACTTTTTTCTACTACATTCATTACTTCATTACAGTGACCCGAGACAGTTTTCCGGTGCCAAAATAACACTACTGGCACTTACAGGTGTGAACTCCTCCGTTGCTCTTTTTTTCGGTGTTGTCTTTGGAAATTGTACCCTAAACTTGCCGTACAACATTTTGCTAAGTTCAAAGAGAAGCCATAGCAGCGAGTTGGTGATGATCGTCTGATTTAAGTTTAAATTATAATTCCTGGAGATACCATGTAGAGCAGGAAAAAGTGATCATAGTTCAAATCTTTTAGTACATGTGTAACTTATAGAAAGCTGCTCACATTTAGTTTTTTAGTTATTGCTTTATTGGTTGAGGTGACAAATTGTATGTAATCTTGGTAAGGCGTGGCGAGGTATGGCACAAATGAAATAATATTGGCTATACTGTCATTAGGACTCAACGATTAAATAGCATAGCAGTGTTACCTATTTTCCCATTTATCCTAACTTAAGTGCCAGACACATGCAATTGGTCAAGAGGGCAGGTATAAACTATAAGGAGAAAACATGAGCATACTCACAGTAAAGTCCCTTCCTTCTTTCATCACTTTAATCTTCCCTCCCTCCCTTCCCATCCGTCCCTTCCTTTTTTCCTCCGTCCGTCCTTCCTTCTCTCCCTTCTCACGCCTTCAGCTATATAAAAGTGAATAAATGGCTTAACCATCGGAGAGAGAGAGAGAGAGAGAGAGAGAGAGAGAGAGAGAGAGAGAGAGAGAGAGAGAGAGAGAGAGAGAGAGAGAACAGTTAAGTAAATAAACAGGAATGTTGACACAGACGTCACTCACCAAACCGTCAAGACATCTAGAATGTTGAAAAAGAAATAAATGAATAATGGAGGAAGAGAAAGGTGAAAATAATTTGAACTTTTAAACTGATATTCATATTTGATTTCTCCCAACGCTCGTTACCGCTCAAAAGTTTTTCGTTTGCGTGTCTCTCATCATTGAAACAACGTGCCATGTAATAATTGCCTTTTACATCACCTACGTCTCCTATAGCGAAAAAAAAAAAACTTCCAATCAATATCAACAATCCTCGAGACAGAAGAATGAGAATAATAAGAAGAAAAAAGTTAATTGACATACAACAAAAACTCCATGAATTTTAAACATCCAGCTCGCAAAGTAGAAAAAAAGTATATCAGTTTAAAAAAAAAAAAGACGTTTATTCCGAGAAAAGATGGATGGATTTCTACGTGGCCGGCGTGTGAGAGGGGATGGAGGGTCCCTGTGGAGGAGAGATTGGATATTTGTTGGAGGGAAGGCGTCTGGTGGAGTGAACCCAGGGGGTTCTATGGTGAAAAAAGATGGGTAGGTCGGTGTATATATACGTACGGGAGGGGAAGACGCGGTAAATGTGAAGGAGGAGGAGGAGGAGGAGGAGGAGGAGGAGGAGGAGGAGGAGGAGGAGGAGGTGACGGAGGAGGAGGAGGAGGAGGAGGAGGAGGAGAAGGAGGAGGAGGAGGAGGAGGAGGAGGAGGAGGAGGAGGAGGAGAAGGGTGTGTAGAGTGAGTGGCAGGTTTGAAAATAACAGGAGTAGGACAGATTACAAGAATATGGAAAAAAGAGGAATAGAAAAGAAAGACTGAAGCTAGGAAGATGAACAAGAGCAAGAGGCGGAAGAGGAAGAAGGGAAGGAAGCACGGTAATATAACATTTTCAGAAGCAAGGAGAAGAGAAGTGAAAAAAAAAAGATAAATGACAAGGAAAAGGCTGAAGACAACTAGAAAGAAAACATTATGATAAGGAGAAGGAAGAAGAGAAGAAGGAGGAGGCGGAGGAGGAACATGAGGGAGAGAAGAGATTCGTCACTTACGTCACTTAGGGATGAAGAGTAATAGACCCATCTGCTGGTGAGGTATAAGTCAGATTGAGACGCAGGGAGGAGAAACTCACAGCTACAGAGGGTGGCGAGTGGCAACAGCACCAGGAAGGGAAGCAGTGAAGAGAGAGGCGCGCAAAGGTCACTGTAGGGGGAAGGAAAAACGAAAAGAAAGAAAAACGAGAGAAGGACGCAACATTTCAGCTGAGAAAAATAAGAAAAATATCACACAGAGGCAGAAAAAAAATTGTACACAGGGAAACTTTTGATTATTTACCGATATTCCTGTACGTACGAATAAATTCACCGTCACACTCGCTCACAAACTTCGTCAAAATCTGCAGCGCCTCCCGTCACGTAACGCAGCCTTCGGTAGTAAAGAAAATGGAAATATGATGTGGATGGGTGCTCAGCGAACGATACTCTCCATTACTGCAGCGGAGGAGTAAAGGGAAATAAATATGTCATCCTTCCAGACAGGTAGAGTGTGTCATTATTGGAAGAAGAAAGTAATGTGAGACAAGAAATCAGGAAACAAAAGGAAGCATGGGAGGGGAAGGGAGGGGGTGTGAGGAGGGAGTCAGGCTGAAAAAGAAAATAAATAAATAAAACTAAAGGATATTGATGACAGAAGTGCCTTGAGGGGAGAGACAGATGTGAGGACAAAAAGTAAGCATGTGTGTCTGTGTGTGTGTGTGTGTGTGTGTGTGTGTGTGTGTGTGTGTGTGTGTGTGTGTGTGTGTGTTATTTTCAGTTTCTTTTTTCACTTTTCCGCTTAATTAATATAAATACGACCAGGACAATCAGATCATCATTACTATTACAGTCAGTCTCAACGGCAATAGTCTGAAATCAGTCTGGTAATTTATTTTGTAACGTTTTGTTTCCAGGTGTTTTCAGTGTTACCATTTCTCGTTATGACTCACAGAGAATTAAAGTGAAAAAATAAGGAAAGCTGAGAGAGAGAGAGAGAGAGAGAGAGAGAGAGAGAGAGAGAGAGAGAGAGAGAGAGAGAGAGAGAGAGAGAGAGAGAGAGAGAGAGAGAGAGAGAGAGAGAGAGAGAATGGTTTAGTTGTGTATTTCCCGACGTGGATTTCATGGCAGAGAGGTTGGAGGTGAAGCAGTAAGAGAAAGGGATTACTCAAAGGGGCTCTGTTCACTTGGGTCCCCTCTCTTTGACAGAGTGACAGCCTGACAGCATCGCGGCAGCTACCCATATCCCCTCCTGCTGCTCTTCCTCACTCCCAGTTCCTGCCTCCCTTCCTGCACCGAGGCTCATCGTGTTTAAGAAATACCACCTTCACCTCAATTCCTCCTTTAAAATTCATGCTGTAACCTGCATCTTTTCTATGCTGTCTTTAACTGCATGGCCTTCTAGTGTCTCATTTTTCGCTGCTACATCCTAAGAGTCACTGGTTGCCTGGAGTGTGGAAGTGACAACCTATAACAAGTCTTGGTGGTATTGCGTTACGGTCTGTAGACAATAGTGTGTTAGAGTGACAGTGTGTCCCAGCAGAGAGAGAGAGAGAGAGAGAGAGAGAGAGAGAGAGAGAGAGAGAGAGTGGGGGGAGGAGGAGGGAGGAATAGCAAGCAAACTGAAAAAAAGACAGACATTGATAGACGGAAAGACAAACAGACAGGTAGAAAGACATACAGACAGACAGACAGACATAACACATAAAGTTAAAATAATAAAGGGCACACACACACACACACACACACACACACACACACACACACACACACACACACACACACACACACACACACACACACACACACACACACAATACACAGAAAAATAAAATAAAGAGCAAAAAGTCTATTCCACTTACTCTTGGCTTTCTCTCGAGCAGTGCCCACTTACTCTCTCCGGCAGAGTGTGGAGGGAAGCCGCGCCGCTGATGAATGGCCCGTCTTACTGAAGGGGAAATATCCTTGAAATGAAGCGCGGGAAATGAAAAGCGAGACCTTATTTTGTCGCGGATGAGCAGCGGACGTATGCAGCAGCCCTGCTTTTGACGGCAAGACTTCGACATTTGTGAAAAGATGAGGAAAGGGAGGGTTCGAGGAGATAAGCAAGAACAGAAGTTAAAAATGAAAATATATTATCGAATTTTACATTTATATATCAACGAGTAGGCATTCGACATTAAGTAAAGAAAGTAGAGAAAAATATGTAAGAATATTCATGAAAAATAGAGTCATTAGGGAACATCAGACATTAGACATTAAGAAAAGATGTAGGGAGGCAACGAGGGGAGAACAAATAAAAGAAATGAAAAATTGAGACATTAAGGAACATTATCCATTAGGCACGAACTAATTAATGTAGGGAGAGGAGGAAAGAGAACACAGATGACAGCAGAAATGAGAGACAGAAATGCATTACCCAACATTAGACACGGGACTTAAGCGAATAAATGTGGAAAAGTAAGAAGGTAAAATAGATAAGAGCGGAGATGATAAATATAAATAAGAACGTAGAATATTAGAAAAAAAAAGTTACTAATTCTTTTAGTGTTTGACATCATAGCTAAAGAGAAAAGAATTAATATACACTTGCTTACCTGTTACTAACTCTGAATATTGACAATTACCTGAAATTTAGGAAACAACTTAAGTCTTTCCTTCAAACACAGTTCTTTCTATTCAATTATTTATCGACGAGTCATTTCAGGCTACACAAATTATTCATAACCTAGTATTCTTTGTGGGGCCACTTCCTATTACCCCACTGTAAGGATGAACAGCCACGGAATATAAGCAAAGGTTCTATTGTTAGGCTGACACAAAGCTGGCGCCACCTGTGATTCCAGGGTACAGAGAGAGAGAGAGAGAGAGAGAGAGAGAGAGAGAGAGAGAGAGAGAGAGAGAGAGAGAGAGAGAGAGAGAGAAAGATGGCGGGGGGTAAGGGGAGGAGGGAGAAAATCATGGCACTGAATGATTAATGATGCATGTAATGGGTGAAGGAAGTCTGGAACGAAAGTGATGGAGGGTTAAAAATTACCCAAAATTTCCTTCCGCCTCGAACACCATGAAGAATATTCGTCTCAAAGCAAAAAAAACAAAAGAAGAAAAGAAAAATAGAAGGCAGAGAGAGAGAGAGAGAGAGAGAGAGAGAGAGAGAGAGAGAGAGAGAGAGAGAGAGAGAGAGAGAGAGAGAGAGAGAGCGTGGGAGGACCTGATAACATTTTCCACGCCACCGGACTATTAATAACCTCATCACATTACAAAATACAGACGCGATTCATTCCAATAAATTTTAATGGAAATTCACGGCCTGTACAGTAACTTACTCCGCACCACCACCACCATTAATACCACCACAACCACCACAACGGCCTTCTCTATACACACAACACACTATCCTGTCAACAAGCATCTGCATTACTGCGCATTCACAATAGTAAGAGTATAGGTAAATTACATAATTTCACCGTGTTCTCCTAATCGTTTCGGCGTCTTACACCGACAAGCTCTAGTGGAAGTTATAGAGATTATGAAGGGTAGTTTTATGATTCTGGTGATAACTTAGCAATGATTCTGCATTATCGTTGTGGAAAAGACATCCATCATACTCGTAATTTAACTAATCATCTCTGCGTCCTTTGAAAAGCAATTTTGATGAGGGAAGCAAGCGTTCAAGAGCACACTGTAGTTATCTTTCCTTTAAATACATATTACCATACTACCAAAGCCTTTATCCTCTCCTCCGCTAACACTAATGTCCGCTGATTACACCCTTCTCTTCTTTTACGCCGCTGTTATTTTCTCTGTAATACCGTAGTCAGTGCAGAGTGGTGTTGTGAAATCATACACTCCAGTTCTCCCAGGCTCATACCAACACTCACACTCTCCACTAAAAAAGATAGTAGCTGTAGATAAACACTTTTCATTTTATGTTGCTTTTCGTGTTTTTTTTTTTTCTCTATGCATAAAGGGTACTGGCCAAAGGCTATAAACAGTATATATATATATATATATATATATATATATATATATTATATATATATATATATATATATATATATATATATATATATATATTTATATATATATATATATATATATATATACTCGTATATATAATATATATATATATATAAAAGACCCACTGAGATGCCAGTCCCTAAATGAAAAAAAAATTGCAAAAGGATTATTCAGAATTGGAGAAATGTGTTGAAATCTCCCTAGTGAAAGAAATCAAGTCACAGAAAGGGAAAAAAATACAGAAACAAGCAGGGATGAAAAATTAAGAATACCGGTTAACTCTTGCAATAGGGAGATGAACAGGGTAGGGGGTGAGAGAAAGTAGAAAGCATTACTTTGAATAGCGTAGTATAATCGTAATATAACAATATACCAATAACATAAAGCTGAGTTGCTATTTGATATTATAAGTAAACCCTCGAAAAAAGCATTTCTACCACCACCACCACCACCACCACCACCACCACACTACCGCCATCCCCACATCATTATCACAACAAAGGCAAAGAAAAACTAAGCATTTCCACTTCATTATCTTCATTACGTACAGTTTAGAGCAACAGTCTTTTGGTAACCACCGTCTCTTTGCTCTCCTTCACTTAAATGATTCTCCTTCCTCATCATCACCAGACTTTCATTTAATAAACTTCAGCGCTCATTTTTCTTTTTCTTTCAGTTGCTTCTCTTGTATTCGTTTATCATTATATCTTGCTCTGTTTCTGTTTTTCCTTTCATCTATTCTCTCAATGTTGTCTTTTTGAGTTTATTTCCCTTATTCTTTCATTTCGTAACCTTTCAAGTTCTTTGTTTTCTTTTTCATTTGCTTCTCTTTTTCTCCTTTGGTCTCATTATATTTTGTTCTTCGTGTATTCTTCTTTTTCTATTCTCTCCCAACGTTGTCTTTTCAAGCTCACTTCCTTTATTTAATTTATCCAGAGACCTCACACACTATTTTCTATTAAATTTTCACTGTTGCTTCTTCTGTGTTCGTTTCTCATCATATTCTCGTTTCTCATATTTCTCACCTATCTTCTCTTTCATCTTTCATCATCTTATTTTGAAGCATACTTTCTCCAAAAATTACCGCTCCTCTCTTCCCTCCACTGCTCAACTCACGTCTTACCTTCCTTCTCTCTCTCTCTCTCTCTCTCTCTCTCTCTCTCTCTCTCTCTCTCTCTCTCTCTCTCTCTCTCTCTCTCTCTCTCTCTCTCTCTCTCTCACTTTACAAATTCCCTAATTGGATTCTGACTCACAGCAGTTTCCCGCCAGAAGAAGTAGCGCTTTATTCGTTGCCCCCTCCAACACGTGTCCTTGTTGCTGTGCCATAGTTCTCTTAATCATCTGGCAGCATTTGACTTGTTGTTGCGAAAATGAAATACCACCACCACCACCACCACCACCACCACCACCACATCTTTCATAGGTAAGTTGTGGTGTAGCGGTGCCGTAGCTCAGTCAAGTCTCGTAACAGTTCTCCCGATGGTTTCCCCTGAACAATACCATTACGATATTCACATTTCCCGTCACGCCAATTGCATCACGTTGTTTTGCATTGTAATCTGCATCCATTACCATTCATCTCTTTTTTTTTTTTTTTTAATCGACTATTGTCCATGAAAGAAATGCTGAAAAATGTATATGCAATTCAATTTTCATTTTGGAATTGGTCGAAAAATTATTTAATGAAGGAGTTATTAGTGTCTGAATTCATAAGCACAAATATTTGTATGTATTTGCATATTCGTATATTTTTCATTGCTTGAGTAATAAGTGGATTTCGAGTCAAATTTATCTTAGGAGCAAAATTAATTATACAAGTTATACACATATCTGTCTCTCTGTCTATCTGTCTATCTATTTATCAACATACTTTCTATCTACCAACATACGTAAATCGACATACATACATATATACATAACCATCTCCAACACGTAACCAAGTTTTGTAACAATGATTAATCTCTCTCTCTCTCTCTCTCTCTCTCTCTCTCTCTCTCTCTCTCTCTCTCTCTCTCTCTTCTCTCTCTCTCTCTCTCTCTCTCTCTTTCTGATTAAAGGTGAAAAGCAAGTCAAGGTCACGAACAAAAACTCAGACTAAGTTTTCTTCAAGCTTTTCTTTTGTTTCTCTCACGTTCACTCACCGCCAGAAGGTTGAGAGGGAGAGGGGAGAGTAGAGAAGAGGAGGAGGAAGAAGATATAGAGGAGGAGGAGGAGGAGGAGGAGGACGAAGAGACGGAGGAGGAATGGATGGACTTTAAGTTTATTTTTACTTTCTCTCTCTCTCTCTCTCTCTCTCTCTCTCTCTCTCTCTCTCTCTCTCTCTCTCTCTCTCTCTCTCTCTCCTCTCTCTCTCTCTCTCTCTCTCTCTCTCTCTCTCTCTCTCTCTCTTTCCTCACATCCCCTTTATCAGATCCACCAGTTCGCGGTGTAACAAATTTTTAGACAAGGCTGCGAGGAATGCCGGTTCTCGAGCCGCAAAATGAAATATAGATTGTTGAGAGAGAGAGAAAGAAAGAGAGAGAGAGAGAGAGAGAGAGAGAGAGAGAGAGAGAGAGAGAGAGAGAGAGAGAGAGAGAGAGAGAGAGAGAGAGAGAGAGTAGTGGAGGATAGGGTATAATTACAAATTTCCTCTGAACAGCTACAACAAAAACCTCCCTTGACCCAGGAAACTACTCCCCATCACGGCTTTTTCCTCCCCACTCGCCCCATTTCTTTGTCCACACCAACCTGCCTTCACGAGTCTCTTCTTCTGCCTTCCCTTTCTCTCATTTCCTTCCCTCAATAAATCCAGCACTCTTTCAACTGTGACGTGTTTGTTCACTCTTTTATGGTCTCAGTTTCTTCAGACGCTTTCCAAAACTGTGTGTGTGTGTGTGTGTGTCTGTGTGTGTTGTGTGTGTGTCTGTGTGTGTGTGTGTGTGTGTGTGTGTGTGTGTGTGTCTGTGTGTGTGTGTGTGTGTGTGTGTGTGTGTGTGTGTGTGTGTGGTGTGTGTGTGTGTGTGTGCTCCCATTCCTTTCCACACGAGCCTGAGTTTTCTTGCTATCATGTACAAATATTATTAGCTCAGTTCGTATGTGTGCTGCCCACGCGGGGTTCTCCCACGCGCCTCTGGGGGAGTCTGGTCCTGCCCCACCTCGGGGATGGACGTAGTGGTTGCGCTGTACACCTCAGTACAGCTGTTACTATTTAATGTACAGCAGCTTTCCACATCGTGCTTCCTTAGCACTTTGGACCACTTCTACAGCAAGTGATCATCTTGTGCAATCATCACTTTCTTGGAAGTAAACAAGGAAAACACCAAAAGAACCTCGTCTTTTACATTCGTACTACTCTTACTGTCACCCAAAGTCTCCAAGAGCATCCCAGAAGAACATGAAAGGATAAGATAACCAACGGAAAAATAAGGAGCAAATAGACTCGTAGTACGTTCAGCAAAGCGAATTGTGTCTGGATGATATATCCTACTTTTTCTTCACGTTATGTGTACCGAGCATCATAAGAGTGGAGATAGTTTTCTTTTTATAAGGGGAAGAAGGGAGCCCCTCGAGACATATAGAAATATGGGATGTAATTTAAAGGGGTGGCGTTTAAAGGGAATGTCCAAAGAGGGAAGGGAGGAAAGAAGGAAGGAAGGCTCATATGGAAGTGTACCGCGTGTTGTTGTGATGTGATGATGTTTTTTTGTGGTAAATAATAGAGAGAGAGAGAGAGAGAGAGAGAGAGAGAGAGAGAGAGAGAGAGAGAGAGAGAGAGAGAGGAAAATATCAACAGAGACAAACATAACATCATAGCAGACAGGCAAAAAGAGACAGGAACAGACAAAAAAAAAAATAAACAAAGCGAACAAACAAATATAGATCGAAGACAGAAGAAGCAGATGTATAATTTGACAGTCAGAGCGAAAGATAAACACACAGACAGACAAACAGACAAACAGGTATACAGAAAGAAAGATAAAACAAACAGAAAGAAAGAGACTGACAAACAGGAACAAAAACTGTCAAATGTAACAGAGAGAAACAGTGACAGACCGATAGATAGATAGATACGGGCATAGACAGAGACAGAAACACAGATAGAAAAAAGAAACAGACAAACTGACAGAACAGAGAGATAAGAGTAAAAGATTAAAGGGAATGAATCGTGTTGACAAAAAAAAAAAAAAATGCTTTGTGCAGCGTTACCAATTAAATGGAGCGTCGGGAGGATGATTATCAGATTGATGGAGAGAGAGGGAGAGAGTAGGAGGAGAAGTAGGAGGTGGAGGAAGAGGAGGATGAAGAGGAGGAGGAGAAGGAGGAGTGTTGCCATAGGGACGGAAATCTGTATAGGATCAGAGAGGAGATTTTCAAATGCAAGAAAAGATAGATGATAAAAAAGGGAAGAGAGAAAGAGACCTTAGTAATTACACTGAGAGATTAATAGAAATCCATCATTCGTTTTTCATCTATTCCGCTGCAGTCTTCATCACTCTCTTTCACTCGTCCTTTTTCATTTCATCCCGCAGTGTCTGACGCATCTCTCTCTTACACCTAGTCAGTTCGCAGTTAAGAATTGCACCTCAGATTTTCTTTTCCTGTCACGTTAATACAGTCGAGGGAACCCACAGGGATAATTAGTACAGTCGTGTGTGTGTATGTGTGTGTGTGTGTGTGTGTGTGTGTGTGTGTGTGTGTGTGTGTGTGTGTGTGTGTGTGTGTCCTTGTACTAAGCAATCGACTTTTTAGCTCTTTTTTGTTTGCCCGATTTTTGTCCATTTTACATATTTGTTTCTTCAATGTTTCTTTGTCTGTCTATTACGTTTGTTTATACGTGTGTTGTGTTTGTTCGTCAACTCTTTGTAATGTGTGCACTTTTTCTCCTATTCGTTTGTCTGTCTTGATCTGGTCTACTG
>NC_087159.1:9895000-9910000 GCF_035594125.1 Scylla paramamosain
AGGCAAGGATGTCTATTCTTTTTTATTTATTCATTTAGTTATTTATTTATTTTTTTTTTTTACATAACGAAAAAGGGACGGAATTATTAAGCGCCATGAAATGAAGGCTTAGAGATGAACGTTAAACATGTGAATAGAAAACACGATGAACAAGTAAATACAATATGTAGAGACAGGAATATATGATTTTACCTATTTATTTCATTTATTTTATTATTATTATCTTTTATATAATGAAGGAGGGACGAAATAGTTAAGCACCTGGAAATAAAACATCAGAAAAATAAATAAACATATAAACAGGAAGCAGAACAGACAGGATGTTCGGAGGATATGAGTACCTTCCGTTTATACATATTTTTATATTTTCACATAGTAAATAACATTAGGACCTAAGAAAATAAATAAGGGAAGCTACAAGAAGCCATCAGGCCTATACGTGGCAGTCCCCTGTATGAATTATACTTATTTATTTCCACCTATCATCCCCATCCATAAATCTGTCTAATCTTCTCTTAAAGCTCCCTAATGACTCAGCACTAACAACTTCATTACTGAGTCCGTTCCATTCATCTACCACTCTATTTGAGAACCAATTCCTTCCTATCTCTTTTTTTTAACCTATTTTTTTTTCAAGCTTGTACTCGTTATTTCTTGTTCTATCCTTGTTACTGATCCTAAGAATTCTGCTTACGTCCCCCTTGTTTTAACGCTTATACTACTTAAAGATTTCTATCAGATCCCCTCTTAACCTACGTCTCTCTAAAGAATGTAAATTTAACCGATGATGATGTGACTAATTAACACAGAAGATGTGCGTCACGCTTTAGGGAACAAGAAACGACGAACGTGGGAACGAAATATACAATAAACAGGTAAGCAAGGAATGAAAAGGAAAACATGAGTGGCGATATGTTTAACTAAGGATCTAGAAAAGAAAATTCGGAATAAAAAAAAGAAAATAGTGAATGGAATAAACACCGCTTCTCTAACGGGGGTAACTAAGTTAATGATCACTTATATTGCGCTTATTGTTCCGAAATGTCTTTGTAAGCGAATCTAGATGGACCCATCACCTCCCAATTACTGACCCTGCGAGTGATGTGTTTCCGTGATGGACACTTAGCGGCATCAGGGAAAAAAGATGAATGGGCCGATGTCGCAAAAAAACGTGGGATTGACAGGAGGAGGAGGAAGAGGGGGAGGAGGAAGAAGAGGGGGAGGAGGAGGAGGAGGAGGAGGAGAAGGAGGAGGAGGAGGAGGAGGAGGAGGAGGAGGAGGAAGACGACGACGACGAAGAAGAAGAAGTAGAAGAAGAAGAAGAAGAAGAAGATGAAGAGAAACATTAAGAAAGGTATATGAAGAAACAGTAAAGAAAACAATAACAATACTATAAACAACAAAACAACAACAACAACAAAAAGAAAAAAAAGAGAACCTTAAACAGACACCTAATAGTGAAAAGAAGAAAAGAACAACAATATCGAGAATAAATTGACGTAAAAACAAATGGACATTGGACGAGGAATAGAAAGAAGATGAAAATGATGAAGAAGAAGAAGAAGAAGAGAAAGAAGAAAAGGGAAGAAGAAAAAAAGAGGTGAAGAGGACGTAAAGGAGGAGAAGAAGGAGTCAAAGACAGAGAAAGAAGTAGGGAAGACAAAGAACATGAGCAGCGGATAACAGACAGCCTGTGTTAGGGAAAAAAAAAGTTAATTGGTTTAGTCTGCCAAACTAGTTTACTGATCTTTACCATTTACATAAAAAAAAATGAAAAATAGGTAGGAAGGAAGAGGGTGTGGAGGTGTGGAGAAGAGAGGGGAGAAGAGGAGGCATAAAAGGAGAAACAATTGGAGCGAGAGAGAATGCATGAGTTAAAATGAGGGTGGGAGAAAGAGGTCAATTAAAAATTAGAGAGAAAAGAAACAGGGGAGGAAGGGCAAAGCAGAAGAAGAGGTAAGAAAGAGAAGAAAAATAAAGTAAAAAGAGCAGAAGGAGGAGGTGTAATGGAAAGAGGAAGAGGAGGAGGAGGAGGAGAAAGAGGAGGAGAGGTGACTTGGAAGTAAAGGGAAAAGTGGATGATATTTGTCGGAATAACTTGAAAATTACATCGCGGCTAGAGAGAGAGAGAGAGAGAGAGAGAGAGAGAGAGAGAGAGAGAGAGAGAGAGAGAGAGAGAGAGAGAGAGAGAGAGAGAGAGAGAAATGAAAATATACCAGACGCTCACCACCACCACCACCACCACCACTACCACCATCACCACCACCACCACCACCAGCAACAAAACAACAAAGGGAAGAGAAAAGCCAACAAACAGCCTTAACATAACAGACAGCTGACTGCAAAAGGTTTAATCAGCGGAGGAGCTCAGCTGAGGGAAGCAAAAATGAAAAGTATTGATTTTTGTGAAAGCATATTGTAAGAAGAAAGAAAACGATGGAGAGAAAAAAAGACATGAAAGCGGAAAATTATGAAGATGAAGAGAAGGAGGAGGAAGAGGAGGAGGACGAAGATGTGGATGAAAGGAAGAAGGCAGTGGATACAGATTGGGGCGCTATGGTGGTGACGGAAGAGTAGAAAGAGGAAGACGAGGAGGAGAAGGAGGAAGAGGAGGAAGAAGAGGAGGACAGAAGAGAATGAATTAGTAGCTTAGTGGGAAGTGGTGGTCACAAAAAGAAAAGATTGAAGGAAAAGAGATAATTAACAGGTAGAGAAAGTAGAAGAGATAAGTTAGAGAAAGAGAAAAATAATGAAACAAGTAAATGAAGATAGTGAAAAGAAAAGGATCTAGATGATGATGATGATAGGATGAAGGAAACGAAAGGAGATAAGAAAGAAGAAGAAAATGAGAAGAAAGAAAACAAGAATGCAAAGAAGAAAAGAAAAGGAGAAAGAGGAAGAGGAGGAGGAGAAGTTGTAGGAAGAGGAGGAAAAAAAAAATACATGATAAAAACAAGCAATAATTCAATGCAGCAAGATGAAAAAAAATAAATAAAAAAATAGAAATAAGATGAAAAGTTATCGTTAATATAATCACGTGCTTGGGAAGTTATGAGAAACTGCGTGGAAAAATAAAAGATAATAATAACATAAATTACGAATATTTTCCTCTCCATTCTTGCTATGAAAACATGTGAGGCTCAACCAGGAATGTTATTACAGCGTGGCAAAGGAAAATACATTGAAGTACAGAAAAAAAACAAAAAAAACATACGAACCACTGTATGTAAATGTTACGTACAAACAGAAGTATCAAGGGCTTATCTTATTTATTTGTTTGATATTTTTCCGCACATGAAGTTGTGTTAATGTAAAGTTGTGTGGTGGTAGGGAAAGGAATTTGATTTGTAAGCCTTCCCACTTGTTCCTCCTCTTCCTCCTCCTCGTTGCGTTTCATTTCTACTGTGTTTCCTTTATCTTCGGCAGCTTCCTTTACATCTTTCTTCTTCTTCTTCTTCTTTTTCTTCTTCTTCTTCTTCTTCTTCTTCTTCTTCTTCTTCTTCTTCTTCTTCTTCTTCTTCTTTCTCTTCTCCTCCTCCTCCTCCTCCTCCTCCTCCTCCTCCTCCTCCTCCTCCTCCTCCTCCTCCTCCTCCTCCTCCTCAGCTAGTTAGAAGTAGTTATAAAACAGCCTTGCAAGGACCAAAAGGTTTGTTGCTATTTGGGTTTCCCTTATATTCCTTTGTATCCCTCCACCACCACCACCACCTCTTCCTCCTCCTCTTGCTTCTCCTACCTTCCTTCCTTCCTGCCTTCCTGCCCTCCTTTCTTCCTCGCTTCGCACCCTAACGAGGCAACTCCGCGCTAAGACGATTTATGAACTCGAGCCAAACTCATCGAACTCGCGGGTATCGAAGAGGGGATCTCAGGCGCCTCCATGCACACGCTTAGCACCGCCACGCGCGTTGCCTTGACTCTTCTTAACTATATGATTCTATTAATGGACCGAGTAACTGTGTAATTAGCTGGGATGATTAGGACCCCTTTGGAAACGTGTATATTTAGTAGTTGTGTGTTCTAGGTAGTATTTCTGAGTGCTTATTTTCCTCGTTTTTCGTGTTTTGGGGTTTGTGTCTTTCCTTATAATACAGTGGGAGATGAGAAGAGATGTAGAGGATGATGACAGGATCGAGGAAGTAAGAGAAGAGAGGAGAAGAGAAGAAGGAAATGGTAAAGGTGGAATCGAAGGAGGGAAGCAAGACAAGAATGCATGGAAGATGGGAGAAGAAAGACGTTGATAGTGGAGAAGGAGGAGGAAGAGGAGGAAGAGAAACGATGAAGAAGATATAGAGGAGAAGGAGAAGGATGGAAAACATGATAAAAACGAGCAGTAATTTAGATAAGATAATTATGGCCCTTTTTGAAACATAAATTTAGTGGTTTATGTTTGAGGCATTTGTGCATGATTGAGTACATTGCTAATTAATTGTGTTATGGTGTTTGTTTCTCTGTTACAATAGTGTTTGTTTGCTCTACCCCATAACAACATACGAAAACAAAGGAAGCTGCAAGAAGCCATCAGGTCTACACGTAGCATTCCTCGTATGAAAAATGTCTACTTTTTTTTCGTGAGTGGAAAATATTCTAAATTTTTTCAAACGTGTAATTGGTTGTATAATTATCATTTACACATTACTGTACATTCATGTTTTGCATTATTCTTTTTAATGTCTGTATTTTTGTTACAACACTCCATTTTAAAAGTTCGTGCTTGTTATATCATCAGTAAAGAAACTTGCATCCTGAGAGCTTCATTAATATAATGAGCTGCTTCATTCACTGTGCTAACTCACCTGCAACGCAGTTCTTTTATATTTAGTTATTTATATTCAGCTAGCTACGAGTCACTTCATGGTGCAGCTATTATTCTTTTTTGTTGTAGTTAACGCTGTAGCAGTGATGAGAGGTGATGCAGTAGTGCGGCCCAGCTGCTGCCTCGATGCCTGTGCGGGGTGCATGGTCAATGAATATGATGTCCCTTTGACGATGTATTCAAACACAGCGCTACCGCCACCTGTCACTCCAAGAAGGCAGGATAGAGAAGGAACGTGTTTATCACCACCAGAGAGAGAGAGAGAGAGAGAGAGAGAGAGAGAGAGAGAGAGAGAGAGAGAGAGAGAGAGAGAGTAAAGATACAGTCAGCTTTTCAATAGAACACAAACTTTATATTTTTCCTCCTTAATTTCTTTCCTCATCGCAGTATTGTACAAGTGATATTCCATAACTATTTTTTCCTTCCAGTACAGCGGTGACCATAGCACAGACATCATTCCGTCAGTCTGGTGCTCGCTTCGTGTACGTCGCTGGTCACCTTGACAACCACTTCCTTCTCCTCGCCTGAGCACCCGAGGACCTAGCACAGAGACCGTGAGTCCCTCCCATTTAGATTCCCAGCAGTGTACAGGGGACGTTGACTTGATTTGACTGGATTTGTCTGCCAGGATCCCTCCCTCCCCCTCTCTCTCTCTCTCTCTCTCTCTCTCTCTCTCTCTCTCTCTCTCTCTCTCTCTGATGTTTCTTTATAGGTATTTTGTTGTTGTTGTTCTAATTCTAATTCTAATTCTAATTCTCCTCCTCCTCCTCCTCCTCCTCCTCCTCCTCCTCCTCCTCCTCCTCCTCCTCCTCTTTCTCCAACACCACTCATCCAGACAATCCCCGTAAAGTTTCCTGTTAAATCAAATTCCTCCCACTCCCCAGCTACTCACCGTTTTTCTTCAGTCATGCAAGAAGAAAACGGAGTACAAGAAAATACTGTAGTAGTGGCCGAACCAGTAACAAGTCTCACACACGCCTCCGAAACGAGATTGTTATTTTTTTTCCTATAGTAAATTGGTCGTGTTTTCTGCCGGTTTGGGAGTAAAAGTATACGACTTCTGGCTACTTCGCAAAGCTAGTCGTGCTTTTTTTTTATAATAGAGGATAATGTTGCGTAAAGATGCTGTAATTTCTAAGGCGAGCTTACCAGTAGATTGTTTTATTTAGGAGATATCTACTGGCAGGATAAAAATTATTTAATGTTTTTTTTTTTGTTAATATTGTAATAAATCCTTTTGTGTGTGAGTGATTGTGTGTCTGTCTGTTCGTCAGTCTATCCGTCTTCGCAGGATAAAACTACCTATTGATTTTTGCTGGTATTGTAATAACTGTGTAAGCGCTTGTGTGTCTGTCTGTTAGTCCGTGTGTCTGTGTCTGCATGCTAATAAGTCTCTGGGAAAGGATAGGACATTAATGTAGTTATGAGTGACGCAATGTCTAATTACCTAAAAGCAGCGGTGTCAGTGGCCAGCGTCCGAGTAGCGTTGCGATGGAGTTATGAGGTGCGTGATCGGCTTTGTTTATGGCGTGCTGGGAAATGGTTGTCTCTTATTGAACAGCTCCATGCGGGGTGAAACAGGGAGGATATCCGATGTGTTCTATCCGGCCAATGCTTTAGCTGGTGTTGTAATTCTCCAATTTTTATTATCATTGGCGCCATTGCTAGTGTTGGTGGTGTCATTGGCCTAGTTTTTGCGGGGTCGTAACTCAACAGATTGCTCTAGTTGTTTGTTTTTTGTTGTTTTCCTTTGGTGGTGGTTATGGTCGTGGTGGTGGTGGTGGTGGTGCGTTGTGCGTTGTTCCTACTACCCTTGGTGCTGCTTTTGTTGTTGTTGCTGTTGTTGTGAAATGTGAGATGCTTTCCTTTCTAGCACGCGTACCATAGTTCTAAATATATAGCTGGGTGATGTTTTATTTAAAGGTGAAATAAAGGGTCTACATAACGTCTTGTGTTTTGTAGACATATAAGGAGAAAATATTGTCGAGGCTGGATTTGTTCATGTTGGTGCATTATTTATTACGTTTAAGATGGTACTGGTGTATTGTGTAATATGAATATACTGTGGTAGAAAAAACTATCTATCTATCTACCTACCTATATATCTGTCTATTTACGTACCTTTCTATCTATCTATCTGTCTATTTATCTATCTATCTATCTATTGATCGAGGAATAAAAGGACAGGAGAGAGGTTTGCCAGTTCCCACGCACCGTTCTTCTTTGCCGCTTTTCAGCAACACACAGGAAAGGCAGCAGCAGTATTCCTCCCACACAAGAGCAGTGCAGAGCCAGGCCGTGTCCTCTTCTACCGCAGGGACACAATTTGCTGTTCCTCCACTTCCACTGTTTTTTTTTTTTTTTTTTTTTTTTTGAAGATAGTGTTCGTCTTTTTCTTTACTGATATGCAGGCGACGCGCAGGACTCAAGTCATGAATAATGGTTATTTGTTTATTTATCGAGTTCTATTTTACCATTAATAGTTCTTTTGCTCATAGTTCAATGTGGCACCTGAGAGAGAGAGAGAGAGAGAGAGAGAGAGAGAGAGAGAGAGAGAGAGAGAGAGAGAGAGAGAGAGAGAGAGAGAGAGAGACGTGAAAAGAAAGTGACGTAAAAAATTAAAATAAAACAAATATATGCTACCCATTGACGCTTTCACTAATTTTTCTGCTTCATTCAAACACACCAGGCACCATTGTGTTGTTTTGTGCTTTGATTTTTTTTTCTGTGTGTGTGTGTGTGTGTGTGTGTGTGTGTGTGTGTGTGTGTGTGTGTGTGTGTGTGTGTGTGTGTATTTTCAACTTAATTTCTTACATTTCAATTCCTATCTTTGTGCTTATCCATCTATCTATCTATCTATCTTCTATCTATCTATCTATCTATCTATCTATCTATCTATCTATCTATCTATCTATCCGTTTGTCTGTCTATCTGTCCTTCTATTTATTTGTCTATTTATTCGTCCATTTGTTTGTCTGTCTGTCATATAGCTATCTAGTATCTATCTTTCTATATATGGTTAGTGTTCCTAAACTTTCTCCTGGTTGTCTCCTTGAAGTGTCGCCTTTGTGAGCTCACAGGCACTTTCCCTTAACGTCTCCTTTGTGTCTTCTATGTTTTCTTTTCTTCTTTATTCTTGGAGTTCCCTGTGTTCTGTCGTCTTTTATACTTGCTTTTGCTCTTCCTCTTCAAACTGTTTTGCCCTTTAGTCATTCCGTGTAACTGTATCATAGTATCATTATTATTATCATTACTACTACTAATACTACCACATTACCATAAAAAATATAGATAGAGAACATAATGTAGTGGTAGTAGTAGTAACAATAATACGTATGGTACATTATGCATCTACTTTCACGCCACTTCGAAGTCCAGTTTCTGTGCGCTTCGAGTCGTTAGCTTTACTCCATAACGTGATCTTATTGCTGTGTTACCAAGCCGACTGTCTGTTCATGGCTTCTCTGAACTCAAGGTAAAAAAAAAATAAATAAATAAAAAATAAAACGAGAATATTATCAAAGCAAGACAAGGAGAAGAAGTTGGTAATAATATATAGTCGGGTGAGGAATCGAGTTTTATCGCTAGTTTTCTTTCTTCGTTCGTTCTCTCGACTTCTGTCTTTGTTATACTTATTATTATTGTTATTATTATTATTATTGTTATTGTTGTTATTGTTGTTGTTTTTGTTGCTGTTATTATTATTATTTCTATTGTTGTCCTTGTTATCGTTATCGTTGGTCATATTTATTTTGAAAAGTATATCGTTATTATTTCTACTTCAATCTTCTACTACCCCTTTTGTTATCCTTATTTTTCCTTCACTTCCATTCTGGATTGTTGAGAGCTCTCTTTTTGCAATTTCATATCTCCTTGTGTGTTTGTTCATCTGTGTCTTCGTTCACTCTTTTTGTTATCCTGTATGTATGTTGCTCTTTTATTTCTTTGTTGCGCTCTCTCTCTCTCTCTCTCTCTCTCTCTCTCTCTCTCTCTCTCTCTCTCTCTCTCTCTCTCTCTCTCTCTCTCTCTCTCTCTCTCTCTCTCTCTCTCTTAATCATCATTTTCATCGATCCATTTCTTTCCCAAACTGCAACATTTATGATTGCCCCTTTTGTTCCTTCCCGAAACTCCTTTTTTCTCATCCCTTTGCTCCTTCCTTTCTTCCCTCCTCCTCCTCCTCTTCCCTGCCCATCCCTTTTTCTCCGCCGCGATCCTCACCTCCGTGCACAGCAGAAATGGTCATCTCTTCTACCAGTCACTCGGCTGAAGAAGTTTCCACTCGCTTTGTATCTCTAGAGCAAAATAGTTTGGGCGCCTCTCCTCCGGCGTGTGTTAAGCTTCCGTTACCATAGAAATTTAACTCCAATAGAAACTCTGGGGACACGTGGCAATGCTCGCTGGCTGACCCTTCCGTACTCTCAGCCACTGTTGTTCTCTCTCTCTCTCTCTCTCTCTCTCTCTCTCTCTCTTGACCTCATTTCTTGCAACCTTACGTAATGAAAAAAGAAAGAAACAGACTCTCATAACATACCTGATAGGCAGTGAGATAATCCCGTTTTTTGTGTGTTCCTTCGTATGTAATGTCGCTTTGCTTCGCCCTCGCTGGCTAGTTATTAGCGGGAGATACGAGGGTTATTGCTGGCAGGTCGGACAAGAGCCTCTCCCTCGGGCATCACTGTGCGGCTTACCTGGCTTGGCTGTAACCTGCAGTAATGGGTAATGGACACATCTGTTGGCTCTGGCCACTGTTATTGGTGCTACTGGGAGGGACTTCTGTTTCATTAAGGGATGACTGGGAGGAAGGTATTATGATGAAGCTTTTTTTTTGTATTCTTATTTTGTTTTCGTTTTCTTTGGAGGTTTTGTAGTATTTCTTTTTATTTTGGTTTATTTGTGTGTTAAGAAATATTAGTAATACTTGTTGATATTTTGTAATCTCTGCATTATTCAGAGAAATTTCCGTAGTCACCACTGTTTTTCCATCAGATAACCCTTTTACTGGAGTGGTCATGTTTTGGTAACATTAACAGAAAGTATAAAGATACAGTTTACATGCAAACATGGCAAAGAGAGAGAAAAAAAAATTACATTTTCTAGGACACGTAAACAATCAACATGCTTTAGTACAAGTACAACTGTCTAAAATGTCGTAAGGAGATATGGGAAAATAATGTCCAGCTGTTAAAGCCGTGACAGTTTCAGACTTTGAGCCACACTTTGAGTCATGGTCCCGGGAGGCGGGGAGGGGGTGGGGGGAGACTTCGCTGCTTTCCCTTCACGTCTTTGATTAACTTTTGTGTGTGTGTGTCTTGGGTTTCGTGCCTGAGCAAAAATACTCGTGTTCATTGCTGATAACAACGAAAATGATGGTAACGGTATTAGGTTTCCCGTCTCATTTCACGTCAAATACTCAAGGTCGCTTGTGATTGGTGAATGTTTGGTTGGAGTGTGGGAGTGACCACCAGTCACAGGCTTTGTATTGCTCCATTACGGCCTTGAGACAGACTGACAGTATGCAATCAGCCACCCTTATGGTCCTGCTATTGCTGTTCCCTCCCGGGCTGTGCCAATAGAGGCGTGAAAGTGATAGCATCCCTGCTGCCACCCTCACCGCCCTGCATTTCCCGCTATTCCTCTCTCCTTTCAGGTCGTGGCAGCAGAGTGGTAACGGAATGGTAACATCACACCAGGGAGTTATTTGTATGTACGAAGTAAACAGGATACTAAAAAAAATAAAGGACGGCATTAATGGAAATGATCCGTGGATTTCTACAGTATTCTGTAATGCATGATGCTTGACGCCATGCGGCAGGCGAGTCTGGCCACGTCTGGACGCTGTGTAAACGACCTCATTATACCATTTATTTCTTAATCACACGGTTTTGCTGTAATGAAATTAGAGAAAAAAAATACTCATGTAAAGTGGGCCATAATATTAGTAGAAGTAGTAATGGGGCCATCTTCATGGTATCAGTATGGCCAGATGCTTGCAACACCCGTTACACGGATTTCTGGATCGTTCGGGAGACAGCGCTCTAGAGCACTGTACAGGACAGTGGAGCACTCCAGATGGGCGAGTTTTCCCGGTACTGCAGCCGTGGTTCATTTTTCTATACATTCTATAGTAATGTGGCTGAAGGTTCTTGTGAAGACATGCCTTCGAGGCACACTTCATAATTACTATTCCACCATAAAAAAAAAATAAATAAAAATAATGAAATAATGATAGTATAAGTAAAAAAAAAAAAAAAAAATATATATATATATATATATATATATATATATATATATATATATATATATATATATATATATATATATATATATATATATATATATATATATATATATATATATATATATATATATATATATATATATATATATATATATATATATATATATATATATATATATATATATATATATATATATATATATATAAACGCTCGTGTGTAGTGAGCCTTCATTATTCCGAGTAACTTCTTTCTCTGCAGGGAAAGATGCCACCCTCTCCCTCACGACACTCGCGCCGGAAATCGGAGTGAAAGCAAAATCGTTATTATACAAATTCCGTACCTCTCTTTCTCTCCCCCTATTTAAATATCTTTAATCTCTCTCTCTCTCTCTCTCTCTCTCTCTCTCTCTCTCTCTCTCTCTCTCTCTCTCTCTCTCTCTCTCTCTCTCTCTCTCTCTCTCTCTCTCTCTCTCTCGGTATAACTCTTCATGATTCATCTCCCAAAACAAGGAGACTTTGATCCTCCCGAGACAGAGGAGCAGGAGGAGCGGCCGCGCGCCACCCACCTGTGCCTTTTAAGGAAATTAAAAAGAGAAAGAACACGGAGAAGATGAGGAAAAGGAGTAGGAAGAGGAAGAGAAAGAGGAAGAAGAATTAGAAGATGGAGAAGAAGAAGAATAAGGACACGAATGAACGCAACAACAATAAACAACAACAACAACAAACAACAGCATCAGCACCACTATCAACAACGATAAGAACAACAACAACAACAACTACTACTACTACTACTACTACTACTACTACTACTACTATTACTATTACTATTACTACTACTATTACTATTACTATTACTACTACTACTACTACTACTACTACTACTACTACTACTACTACTACTACTACTACTACTACTCCTACTACTAACATGGAAAATAAAAAAGGAAAAAGAGAAAGAGAAGCATGACAACGACAGCATTGACGACGACGACGACGATGAAGAAAACGAAGAAGATAAAGAAGAAGAAGAAGAAGAAGAAGAAGAAGAAGAAGAAGAAGAAAAAAAAAACGAAGACGAAAGACAATATTAAAAAAAAAAGTTAAAATGTTAATGAAAAATGGAAAATGAAAAAGTTAACATCCTCACTGAAATGACCGAGTGAACATTTGCATAAGTAACCAACAGATGTAAAGTCCACAGATATGATATGCAAACTATGAACGTAAAGGAGGGTAACGAGATGACGAAGAGGTTACATTACATTTCCGAGAGAGAGAGAGAGAGAGAGAGAGAGAGAGAGAGAGAGAGAGAGAGAGAGAGAGAGAGAGAGAGAGAGAGAGAGAGAGAGAGGGGGAGAGGGGGGAGGATGGGAGGATGGGGTGTTAAGAGGAGGGAGAGGAGGAGGATTTAGATGACTGAACAGGAAGAAGTTAAAATGGAGGAAGGGATGAAAATAGAGATCGAAACAAAGTTGAAAGAACAACAACATCAACAACAACACAAACAAAACCCAACAACACTACAAAAAAAAGAGAGAAAAAAAAATATGAAGCAAAGAACAAAGCATGATGATACGAAGAAGAGTGCATATAGACAACGACAAAAAACAATAAAAGGAAAGTAAGAAAATGACAAGGAGATCGCAAAGAAAAAAAAAAAACGTAAAAAAAAAGCGAAGAATCTAGACGGGGAAATTGTATTTGTACATAATAAAGAAAAATCACGCGAAAATAACATCAAATTCTGGTTTAAGATAGAAAAATAAGCTTTAGAGAGAGAGAGAGAGAGAGAGAGAGAGAGAGAGAGAGAGAGGGAGAGAGAGAGAGAGAGAGAATATCCCTTCATTTCTTCCCCGCCATCACGTCTTGTTTCTCAGTCGTCAGTCGAGACTTGTATGATAATCTGACAGCAGGGAGAAGGCCTGTCCGTTCCGGAGCTCGATGTCTCACCAAAACGACGGCTCGAACTGCATTCTGGGACTGAGTTTCTTGGAACGGAAGCGAGAAGAGGGCGGAAGAAAAGAGATAGAAGGAGGAGGAGGATTAGGAGGAGGAGGAGGAGGACACAAAGGAACAGGACACACTGATAAATTATGCCCACGACTCGAATAATGCGTCCTTTGTTTGTATACATTGGTACAGGTGAGGTACGTTCATAGGTAGATAGACAGATAGATAGATAGATAGATAGATAGATAGATAGATAGATAGATAGATGGTTCATTGACCACAGCCTCAGTTACATACAATACATTCCAGCGTACAATAACGTACAAAGGAAACTAGCAAAAAATTCAGTGCCAAACTGCCACGGTCCACACGGTAATGAAAACAAAGTAATGGATAACTGCATAATGGCGAGAATGAATGGCATGTGGAGAGGGGATACTCGCCCGCGGGAAGGACAGTGGGAGAGGGAGGGAGAGTGGAAGGGGGGAAGAGAGGGAGAGTGGAGGGCTGACTCTCTTTATACTCGACTCTTCTCAATGTTGTTCCTTTTGTTTCACCTGTGACAGCCTTTTGTTGTGCCAATGTGTGTGATTTGCCTTTGTTTTACAGTATAATTGATTCTTATGATTGTATTATTGCAGGATTATATTATTGTTATTATTATCTATTGTTATCATTATTATTATTATTATTGTTGTTGTTATTATTATATTATTATTATTATTACTATTATTATTATTATTATTATTATTATTATTATTATTATTATTATTATTATTATTATTATTATTATTATTATTGCTATTAGCAGCAGCAGCAGCAGCAGCAGCAGCAGTAGTAGTAGTAATAGTAGTAGTAGTAGCAGTAGCAGTGGTAGTAGTAGCAGCAGAAGTAGTAGTAGTAATTGTAGCGCCAGTTGTTGTTGTGGTGGTGGTGGTGGTGATGGTGGTAGTAATAGTAACAACAGTAGTAGTAGTTGCAATAGTAATGGTCATAGCAGCAGTAGTAGTGTTGCCTCTCCGAGTGTCACGAGACCTCACTACACACGAGCTGCTTTGCTAATAATTATCTACAGTCGTTAATGGTTTAGAAGTACACACGAGCTGCTTCACTTGCTGCCCATGCCAGTGCTTCAGGAAGGCGCCGCCAGGAGAGAGTGCAGTCGTTAAGTTAGTTCGAGAGTTTGGCGATAGATGATGGTGTTACGCTAATTAGTTCATAAATATGCCACCAGCGGACACTTTAGGTCCGTTCACTCCAACCGTGCATCTGGAGCCTAGGCTGGATTTGTAAGTCTCGCTGATTGGCTGGCTCTGATCGAGCGTATAACTGGACAGCCAATCAAGCGCGTGTTGTGCAGTTGTGGGTTTACATAATAGATGCTGCAGTTGTGGTGTGGGTGCGAGCAAATTAAAGAAATTCTTGTGGGTGAGTGCGGGCGTGGGCGTAAGTTCTGCGGGTGAGGAACAAGGGTAGGGAGAAGTTAGGAAACCGTGTAGATCTATGAACAGTACATATATTTTCCCTACAATTCGCCATAACTAGTATTTCTGGTAATATAGTGAGTTTCAGACGTTGCCGTGTTTGTGTGTGTGTGTGTGTGTGTGTGTGTGTGTGTGTGTGTGTGTAATTCACATTGATCCCTTTCATAACCAAATGCTCTTCTATACACACAATATCTTGGGTCACTCGGGAACATTATTGCCTCTCTTCACCAGTTTCCTCCTTGCTCTTCCTCTTGCCTTATACGAATATGACCCCACCTTTCAGCAGCTCCCTCAATATTCCGTACTCTATTCAACATTCCACCGCTCTGCTCCCCCTCCTAATCTCGACTTCTTCATTTCCCTCTCTACTTCTCCCTCCCTCCTTTACTTTCCTTTCCAACACTTATTTATCCTTCCTCTCCCCCCACCCTCTCCCTTCTTTTTCTACCTCCTCCTCCTCCCTCCTTCCCTGTCGCTCTCAACTACCTACTCTTCTTCCTCACGTCCACTCCAGG
>NC_087159.1:9920000-9935000 GCF_035594125.1 Scylla paramamosain
TATACTCCTATTGTTCTTGTTCTTGTTCTCGTTGCTGCTGTTGTCGGTGTTGCAGCCGCTGCAGCATCCCAGTCTCGCGTTGAACATTCCTGCTTTAATCAGTGACTGCCGCTCAAAGATCATACTGTTATTGTATTACTTGAATGTGCAGCGATCGAGATAAGGAGAGAGAGAGAGAGAGAGAGAGAGAGAGAGAGAGAGAGAGAGAGAGAGAGAGAGAGAGAGAGAGAGAGAGAGAGAGTGCAGCTCCGATCTTCCGTAAAGGACTCAGGGAAAGAATTAAGGGCAAAAGAAGAAATCTAAACGTACCAAGGACTCCCCATTAACTGATTACTTCAATTGCTCCTCTCGCGCGGCTTCGTAGAAAACGGAGTGGCATAATTACAAAGAAAAAAAAAAAAGGAAACGAACACTGAAAGCAGAGCAAACCGCGAGTCCTTCTTTTTTTCCCTTGCTAGGCAGAATTTAACTTTTATTTTTTATCATTATTACTTTTAGACCGAGCCAACGCTGTGCATGGGAATGGACTTGGCGGCGGGTTAAAAGGATGAGGGCAAAAGTTTAAGCAATAAGAACACGAAGGGGAAAAGGGGAAGGGAGAAAGAGGAAAGAGAAAAGAGCGGTAAAAAAAAAAATGTTGCAGCAGTTGTGGAGGTTGAGAGAGAGAGAGAGAGAGAGAGAGAGAGAGAGAGAGAGAGAGAGAGAGAGAGAGAGAGAGAGAGAGAGAGAGAGACATAAGAACATAAGAAATAAGGGAAGCTGCAAGAAGCGACCAGGCTTACACGTGGCAGTCCCTGTATGAAACACACCTACCTATTTCCATCTGCTATCCCCATCCATAAACTTGTCTAATCTTCTCTTAAAGCTCTCTAGTGTCCTAGCACTAACTACATGATTACTGAGTCCGTTCCACTCATCTACCACTCTATTTGAGAACCAATTTTTTCCTATCTCCTTCCTAAACCTAAATTTTTCAAGCTTGAACCCGTTATTTCTTGTTCTACCCTGGTTGCTGATCCTAAGAATTTTGCTTACATCTCCCTTGTTATAACCCTTATACCACTTACAGACTTCTATCAGGTCCCCTCTTAACCTACGTCTCTCTAAAGAATGTAAATTTAACAGCTTCAACCTCGCCTCGTAAGGGATACTCCTTATCCCCTGTATCCTTTTAGTCATTCTCCTCTGTACTGATTCTAATAGACCTATATCTTTCCTGTAATGTGGGGACCAGAACTGCACCGCGTAGTCTAGATGAGGTCTGACCAGCGCCAAGTATAACTTTAATATTACTCCCGGCCTTCTACTTTTAACACTCCTAAAAATGAATCCTAGTGCCCTATTTGCCTTGTTTCTGGCTTCTATGCATTGTTTCCCTAGACGGAGTTCAGAGCTAACTATAACTCCTAAATCTTTCTCGTACCCTGCACCTACCAGAGTTTGGTTGTCTAATGTGTACCTATTGTGTGGGTTTCCTCTACCTACGCTAAGCACTTTGCATTTATTGATATTAAATTGCATTTGCCATCTATCCGTCCATTCATTCATTCTATCTAAGTCTGCCTGCAAGGCGATGGCATCCGATTCTGACCTAATTAATCTACCTATCTTTGTGTCATCCACAAATTTACTAACATCACTACTAATTCCACTATCCAAGTCATTGATATACATTAGAAATAACAATGGCCCTAATACTGATCTCTGTGGCACCCCACTAATTACAAGATCCCACTCGGATTTCGAGCCGTTTATTACCACTCTCTGTCGCCTGTCACTAAGCCATGACCCTCTCCAGCCTAACACCTTCCCATCTATCCCGTGTGCCCTAACCTTTCTCAGGAGCCTTTGATGGGGTACCTTGTCAAATGCTTTACTAAAGTCCAGATATAAGATATCATAACTATCACCATTATCTACTGCCTCGTACACCTTACTGTAAAAACTTAACAAGTTTGTCAGGCAAGACTTCCCCTTCGTGAAGCCATGCTGTGACTGATAGAGAGAGAGAGAGAGAGAGAGAGAGAGAGAGGAGAGAGAGAGAGAGAGAGAGAGAGAGAGAGAGAGAGAGAGAGAGAGAGAGAGACCTTCCTTATTTTCTTTTTAGCTAGGTTTCGTGTCCTCATTGTTCAATATCCAACTTCTTCCTATTTCTATTCCTCATCCCTCTCCCTCCCTCCCCTCCCTCCTTCCCTCCCTCCCTCCGTCTAGGAAAATTAATTAGCTTTCCTTCCCCTTGAATAAATTAAGGGAATCCAAGACAAAAATGGAACACGTCTGTCATATTGAAGTTAAAATGGGAGGAATGAGGATCAGGCAACACCCTCCTGATGAAAAGATTGTGGTAATTGTCCTCTCTCTCTCTCTCTCTCTCTCTTCTCTCTCTCCTCTCATCTCTCTCTCTCTCTCTCTCTCCTCTCTCTCTCTCTCTCTCTCTCTCTCTCTCTTCTCTCTCTCTCTCTCTCTCTCTCTCTCTCTCGTTCGCCCCGCTCACTTGCTCACCTCGCTCAAGTGACATGATTTATTATAGAGTATCCAGTTTATATGAGAGAGAGAGAGAGAGAGAGAGAGAGAGAGAGAGAGAGACGAGAGAAGAGAGAGAGAGAGAGAGAGAGAGAGAGAGAGAGAGAGAGAGAGAAATTTTCCTACGGCCGTGTAATCTCACTGTTATTTCTTATTTATTTACTATTTTATTTATTCATTTTATTTTTTGAAGGGAGATTATTGTTTTTATTTAATAACTTGCATTGTAACAAGAACGGAATCACTAACTAACGAGATTGAAGTCTTTTGTTTTTTCTTTGGTATTTATTCATCTGTTTGTTGTTTTCACTGGCATTATTCGGTTATTCTTGTTCGCTTTCCACAAACCCCCAACTTTTTTTCTTCTTTTTCTTCTTCTTCTTCTTCTTCTTGGAACAACCTTTTTTTGGGGGGGAGAGAAGTTTCCACTTAATAATTTTCCCTTTCTAACTTTCGTATTTAGGGAAGAGAAATTAAATTAAGGACAAAATGAGCTGAAAGGAAGTTGTCGGCACACGCGCGCACACACACACACACACACACACACACACACACACACACACACACGTAGTCTTTGTTGTGTGATCCGCTGCAGGTATTATTCAGAGGACGAGAGAGAGAGAGAAAGAGAGAGAGAGAGAGAGAGAGAGAGAGAGAGAGAGAGAGAGAGACGAGAGAGAGAGAGAGTCTAGGTGTTGTTCTAGTGTAGTGTTCTATCCCCGGTGCCTTGATCCCTGACACGCGGAATTTCTCTCAGGATGACGGGCCTAAGGGGAAGATTATTTAAATGCATATCCCTTCTTACCTGGGGTGCTGTGAGGGACGCACTCCAAGGTTAGATTCAACAAGCTTATTCTGACGCAATGTTTTGATGGACTCTCTTTGTTTATCTGTATGGATTTTGGTGTGATTTTGGTTTTTGCATTAGAAAGATACAGTGAGTTTACCTACACAAACGCAAGACTTGTTACCATATTGAGAAGCTTAACAAAAATACCTGTCTATTACATCTTTGTAGCTAGTGTATCATAGTGTAGTCAAATCAAGCTGCCTATTTTAGGTCTAATGATCTGTTTGAAATGGCCTTGTGTCGACTCGTACCAGAGGGAAAGCCTCAGTTGGACGCCGATTAATTATTTTCACCTAATATAGAACATCACAATAACAAACAGAATGGTATTACAGATGCGGTGTTAGATGACTAGAATAGGCTTTGTAATGACGCTGATAGAGCCGAGTCAATAGGGAGCTTTACATGAAAGTTAGATGAATTTCATAGGTCAATTGAGTATAGTTATTTATGTTGTGCACATTGACTGGCACGTGTAGGCTTCCTGATTTCCTGCAGCTTATACGCTTATGTTCTTAAAAGCTAAAATGATTTTGTGCATAAGTCAGCAGCCAGGCATCCACTGCTGATGGTATATGTGTTCACTCTTCATCTCCTGCTGCTTCCTTCCTTTAATGCCTCTGGTGTTACTTGTTGACTTATCGTTTCCCCTGAGAAAAGCGGAGAGTTTACTACCATCACCCCTGCGTTGCTTTCCCAGTTCTCCATTGATGTCTGTGTTGTCTTTCTCTGTCGGCAGTACCTTTATCTCCAGTTCACATTTCTCGCCCTCCCCCGGGCCAGGGCACCCTCCTTTTGGTCCAGGATCTCCTGAATATCTGTAGAAGCGTCTCATGCTTCTACATTCGCTGATGAATAACGTTACAGGGATCTCCATTCCAGTTGTAAGGACCATCTACGTGTCATTGATTCATTCAGTCAGTCCCAGTTCCTATTCAGCTCCCCAGACTTTGCTTACATCCTCCTGAGGTTTTTCAAAATAAGATCATGTGAGTTATTCCTGGTTGCCCTTTATCGACTAGAGTTGCTAACATGTAAGCTGAATTTTATCTCTCTCTTTTCCATGACAGAATTACCTACAGTCTACACTGCAACACGGCTCACTGCTAAATGCTTCTATTCTCCCTAGCTAGTGCCTCACAACTCGCAGATTGTGAGACGTGCCTTGCCTCGGTCCTCTCGCACCCCTCCTATACAGCCCAGTGGTCGCCTCCGCATCAGGACTCAGCTCGGTTCTTCGTGACCTGGATGTTGTCATCCCCGAGGAAGATGAGATTTCTGGTCCTCCGTCGTGGATTCTGTCCGTCCCTGAGGTGCACTATACTCCAACTTTAACTGCATCTTACCTCGCACTACAACGGCAATTGGCACTGGAGACTAGCTACGGTGTTGTCCTCCCTTCCCCGTGACTCGTTCCATCTGCACTGACGGCTTCGTATAGGCCGATGGACGAGCAGGGTGTGCGAATGGCAGGTAAATAAAGCAAACAAGTGTCAAACTATCATCAACAGAAAAATAGTTATGGCTACGTTAGTGAATCTTTGCTGAACGAGTGTTTACTTGGACATGAGCGAGGAGCGAGACACTGAGTAGGATCGGTGGGTAGTTGGAATAGAGTTTGTCATGTTTTGAGTTCGCTTCAGTTAAAGTTGTATTATATGGAGCTTAAAAACTGTACTAATGTTAATCGTTAGTTTACAATAGTGGGAGTGTGATGCAGAGGGATGGGAGGCGATAATATAAATGGACGAGGTTATGAATGAATGATGAGCTAGAAAGTTGAATGAGCGTGGGCACAAATTTGAAGTTTTTGCATATAAATTTAGTTCTGAAAGGGCGAGAGTGGCTGTGGCGGCTCATTTATGTACGGCGTGATGAGACGTTACAGTGGGAACAATTAATCTTTTTAATGGAAGAGAAGGGACTGGACAAGTTCATGAAATAGACAATGCAAATGAGAATTAGAAGAATTAATACTGAGAAAAGTGATAGAGCGAATGGTGAAAGTGGAGTCAAGGATGCTAAACAAGTCATGAACGAAACTGAAGAAGTGCAAATTAAAGGAATAATAATGAAAAAAAAGAAGATAACGAAGAAAGCCGTGTAATTGCAACAAAAATTTTAATGAGAAAAGTATTGCAGCAAACGATATAAGTGCAAATTAGATTAAACTTACGAGAACAGATCATGGAGCAGACAATGAAGGGGCAAACCAAAACTAGAAAAAAAAATACCAAAATACCGAAAAAAAAATATACATATCTATATGGTCATGAAAAAAAAAAAAAAAAAACACCGAAGTAATCGACGTAAATACCAAATTATATAAAATACTAATAAGGAAATACCAACAAAAATGTGACGTATATTATAAAGTATTAAGCACTTCTCAGAAAATGTAAAAAAGAAACTGAAGGAGGAAACAGATATACTTACATCTCGTATTTGCGTCAAAATAACATTATGTATACTGCAACTAAGAGGGTACGTGGGTGCGTGCGGCCAGGCGATGTACACAGCTACGGGGATAAGAGGCAGGAAATGAGCTTAGCGGAGGGATTATGGACGCCAAAAGGTCACTTGCTCATGAAAGGCAGAATGACTGTTATAGATACAAACTAAGAAAAGCAGGGAAATATTTGAGAAAACACACTAGTATGGATCCATGAATAAGCAGTAAGATTAATAATACGCTAGTCGGAGAGAGAGAGAGAGAGAGAGAGAGAGAGAGAGAGAGAGAGAGAGAGAGAGAGAGAACCATTATGCGAAGTTTGAAAGGAAATTACCGGAGGATTTTGAAATAGCTGGCGTTGGTTTGGAGGACGAAAACAACGAAAACAACAGCCAAAAAAAAAAGGACAGATTTCCCGTGAAAGGCTTAAGAAAAATGACATAAGCGAAATTCTTCCATGAGCGAGTGAAGGAGATGGCGGGATTTATTCTTTTATGGGTTTGGCGATTGATAAGTGAAAACGTTAAAGAAAATGTGTTCTTATTTGAATGCCACAGATGAAGAAAAGATGATATCAATAATGACAACAACAACAACAACAACAACAACAACAACAACAACAACAACAATGACGACGACGATGATGATGATGATGATGATGATGATGATAAGAAGAAGAATGATGATAACAATAATAATAATAATAATAATAATAATAATAATAATAATAATAATAATAATAATAATAATAATAATAATAGAGGTCAAACGTGAGGAAGGTGTACCCTTTACTGCAAAACCAAACTTATTAAAAACAAAAAAAAAAGAAAAGGAAAAAATAGAAAATTCTCTCTCTCTCTCTCTCTCTCTCTCTCTCTCTCTCTCTCTCTCTCTCTCTCTCTCTCTCTCTCTCTCTCTCTCTCTCTCTCTCTCGTAAGTTTACCACAACCTGGATATAATTAAGAAAAATGGAATAATAATATCACTCCACCTGGCACACCCCTCTCCATCCCTCTCCCCTTCCCCTCTTCGTCCCTTCCCTCCCTTCTCCATCCCCTCGCTCCCTTTTTCCTTCCCTTTCCCGTTCCTCTCGCTGACTCCTTCCCTCGCCTCCACGTTCCTCTTGTTTTCTACGTTCTCCTTTCATTTCTGCCTTCCTTTCTTCACAATTTGTTTGTTTGGGGTCGTACGGGCACTTGCGTCACGCCCTACATTTATTCCACCGCCGCACAGACACCCGTTTGAATTGTCCTTGGTGGGGGGATGAGTGGGAAAGCTGGGTTGAGATGGAGGTGTAGATGCAGAGCTTTAGTCTTTGTATCGACGACTTCTTATAGGTTCTTCTGGTATTGTTTGATGTTTTTATTGTATCACTTGTTTTCTTTTGTTTTCTCTTTTCGTCCGCATTATGTATAGTACTTTCTTTTATGTTGTTCCAGTTGTTATTGTGGGATTTCTAGTGGTGGGTGGTGGAGAGGTTTTCTTCTTGTTTTTCTTGTTCTTGTTCTTCTTGTTCTTGTTCTTGTTCTTGTTCTTCTTGTTCTTGTTCTTGTTCTTGTTCTTCTTTTTCTTTTTCTATTTTTCTTCTTCTTCTTCTTCTTATTTCTTCTATTTCTTCTTCTTCTTCTCTATTTCTTCTATTTCTTCTTCTTCTTCTTCTCTATTTCTTCTATTTCTTCTTCTTTTTCTTCTCTATTTCTTTTATTTCTTCTTCTTCTTCTCTATTTCTTCTTCTTCTTCTTCTTCTTCTTCTCTATTTCTTCTTCTTCTTTTTTTCTTCTATTTCTTCTTCTTCTCTATTTCTTCTTCTTCTTCTTCTCTCTTTCTTTTCTTCTTCTTCTCTATTTATTCTATTTCTTCTTCTTCTTCTTCTTCTTCTTCTTCTTCTTCTTGTGACCTGTTTCCCTTTGTATCCTTTCTTAGGTCGTCCACTCCTTGCTTTTGTTGTTTCTTTCACTGCGTCTTTTTTTTACTATTACATTGCGTCCAAGACTCTCGTAAGCATCTCAGCGCGGCGAGATGGCTGGGATAATTCCTGAAAATATCGCTCGCGGTTCTTTCCTCCCTCTTTTTGTTTTCCCCGTATCTATCCTTCAGTTTCTTTCCTTCATCCATAACTTCCTCCAGATTATTCACTCATGCCTTTCTTAGCTTTCATGTTATTATATTCATTCATTCATTCATTATTTTTAAAGTCTAAACCAATCATTCATTCCCTTCTCTTCATTTCTTTTTTTCCCTTCTCTTCTTTCTATCATCATTTCTTTTCTAATTAATTTCTTCTTTTATTTCCTTTAATCGATTATCTCGTTCTTGTTTCCAACTTCCACGTGCATCTCTCTCCTCCTCCACCCCTTCGTCCTCCTTCACCTCCTCCTCTTCCTCTTCCTACTTCACCACCTCCTCCTCCTCCTCCTCCTCCTCGTCGCTGCCTGTCGAAATCCCCTGTCGTGATTTAGTGCAGCGGCTCATTTGCATATAAATTGTGCCTAATCACACGCAGATTCAATTATAAATGATAGCTGAAGGAAGGAAGGAAGGAAGGAAGGAACACCCGACTCCTGACAGCGAAGGCACGAGGGTTGTCTTGGAGCCTGGTGATTGATTGAGGGGCTTGTACTGGTGGTGGTGGTGGTGGTGGTGGTGGTGGTGGTGGTGCTTTGTGTTAACGTGTTGATGGTGATGTTTTTGTCTTTTAGTATCCCTTCTTCCTTCCTTTTAATTCTTTCTTCCTTTTGTTTTCCTGCTTTTTTGTCTTTCTTTTCTCTCTTTTTTATCTTTCTTCTTTTTTCTTTTATTTTTTGTACTCCTTCCTTTCTTTTCTTTCTTTTTTTTTGCTTTCTCTCGTTTTACTTTTAGTGTTGTCTTCATTATGTTCTTGTATCCTCTTTCTCCTGTTTCTCTTAGCTACTTTTATTTATATATTTTTTCTCTTAATGACTTATCTTTCTTTTGTTTTCCTTTCCTTTGTTTTTTTTATTTTCCTCACTGTCATAACCGGCTTTTTTTTTCTTTCCCCTGTCTTTATTTTTCTTACTTTGTCCCCTCCTTTTTTTTTTTTTTTTTCCTCTCCCCTTATCTTCCGATCACAGACAAATCTTCCTTCCTGCTTTCCGTTGATTCAGGAAGCTCTCACCGCTGGCCAGGCAACACTGAATACACTTTCATTGTTTGTTCCTCGTGTGTCATCCTGATCTCAAATGAATGCCCATCTTCGCATTCTTACTGATATAATTTTATTTCCTCAGTTTTATTTTCTTTATGCTGTCTGTGTTTCTTATGTCTGTTTCTCGTGCATTTATCTTCTTTCTTTTGTTTTCTTTTCCTTTATGAATACCCATCGCCACATTCTTCTTGATGTAACTCTTCCTCTTTTCTCCTTAATTCGCTGTGCTCCTATGTGTATCCTGCAACTTTAAGCATATTACCCCAAAAATATATATTTCGTACTTTATGATGATCGAGTAATTTGATTATCTACTTGGTGTGCTTCAGTGGATGATTTCTCAGACATATTATATACAATTATTTTTTCTTTCAATCCGTCGTTTTTTTTTCTTTTTTTTTTTTGTATTTAGTCTTAATCTTTAATTATGCCAAGCTAAATTAAGTTTTATACTCTATACTATTCAAATAAAAAAGATTGGTTCTCTATGTATATGTGTATTGTTGCTCTCCATTATTATTATTTATTTATTTATTTTTTATCAATTGTATCGTTCTCTTTGATGTTCATGCTCCAATCTGGCAAAATATTGTACCCTACGCTATTCCAGTAAATTAGCTGTGGGTGTAATTTAAAGTGATGATTATTTATTGGTTTCTCAGTCCAGCATTTCCGTTCACATTTATCCTCTCTGCCTTTATGAATACCCACTTGAAAATATTATTATACACTTTGCTATTAGGGTACTAATTTGATTATATATGTCATGTATTTTAGTGTTCAGTTTCCCTGTTAATCCGTTTTTTTCTCTTTTATATATGTCGCCAATCTAAAGTAAATTTTGTATAGGCACATGGCGATATTCAAATAAAGTGATTGATTTGATACATTTCAGTGAATTTTTATCGTATTTATTGTTCTTCACCTACATTTGTATTATCTTATTCAGTTCTCCTCTCAATCTATCGTTTTCTCTTACATACGTATCCGCCAATCCAAAATGAATCGTCTATAGTACCTCGTGACATTCGAATAAACTTACTGGCGTGGTTAATTTCAAAGAGAGCTTACCACATGTACTGTACACACGTCCAAACTTAAATCACCCAGAGAAAGAGAGAGAGAGAGAGAGAGAGAGAGAGAGAGAGAGAGAGAGAGAGAGAGAGAGAGAGAGAGAGAGAGAGAGAGAGAGAGAGAGAGAGAGACCCCTTGCTCATCCATTCTTCCTTCCTTCTTCCTCCTCCACCTCTATTCCTCAATATTTCCTTCTCCTTCTACTCCTCCCCCTCCATTCCTCATTTTTTCCTCTTTCTCCTCCTCCTCCTCCGTCTTCATCTCCTCCTCTTCCTACTACTACTACTAGTACCACCACTCTCCACCCATCCTTCATCTCCATTCTTCTTTCCTCCTTCTCCTCTCCCTCCATTTTTTATTTTTTCCTTCTCCTCCTAACACTACTTCAACAGTCTACACATCTTATTCTAGAGAACACATGGAAATACCTAGAAAACGCCGGAAATTGATGAAAATATTGACGAACAGACGCGGGCAGGGAAGAGGGAAGGTCTCGGTCTGGGTCCTGATGTTTTTATGGGCACTCTGAACGGGGTTGCAACATGTACTTTATTTAAGGCTTTTCGGAGTTATGTGTCTATTTTCGTGGTTAATTCTGGCTTTCCTTCATGTCTGAGTCTGGAAACACACGTAGATTTAATTAGATATTGATGTACAGGTAGGGAAGGAGGCAGGAAAAAATGTCTGTATCAGCCCTTATTTGAAACTCGCGAGAAGAAAGACGCCCAGACTGGACTGCGCTATATATTCTGACCTGCCATGTGCTTCAACTAACACAGTGAATATTGACAGAGAGAGACTAGAATGGAGGGATGCCCCGGGGCTCGGTGCCTTGATGACGTCACTGATGACGTCACGCTTTAAAATACGTACGTTAATCCATTTTGAAATTGACCGTTCGAAAAAACGGAAGTAGACTGGAATGGTTTATATATTCTGACTTGTCATATACTTTAATTAATACCTGCAATATAAAAACATTTCTAGCCTGATTAATAATAAAGAAAAATCCAAAACACCATCTGTAATTTTTATGAACGGGTCAACAAAAACTTATAATATCGCGGAGGGAAAACACAGCCACACAAGATTATGTTGCATATTCTGGATATGAAAAATCTTTACTTTCCAGATAAACAAAGAAAACACAAATTTCTCGTCGTATAAAGAATTTTTTTTGTCAATCTTAGCAACGGACTTATTTTAGATTTGAAAATACGAATTGTTACACTAGATATTATTGGATATTATTACCTGGGATACATTTTTTATATTTTTTAAGTTTTAAATCAAACACTAAAACAATCCTAGGCGTGCTAATAAAAAAAAAATGAAAATTTATAAAATGACAAAAGTGTTGTTTTAACCGGAAACAAAAAAAAAAGCATTTAGATAGCATTTTATTATGTAATATAACTTGTTATAGTTTCCTATTAATAAATCAAATAACAGAACACTGCAAACTCTACTAGTAAAAAAAAATGAAATGATGATATGGAGCCGTAGTAGTTTTTTGCACATCTCCTCAATACCTCCTCCTCCTCTCCCCTACCTCTCACACTCCTCCTCTCCCCTCCACCTCCACCTCTTCCACCTTCTCCTACACAGCGAGCCTTTAAATCACCGCGAAATGCCTGCAAAACCTTCGAAATTACGCTAAATATGTGACGGGAAAGTGTTACCTTAGCCGCGGCGGGACTGGCCAGGGGTCGGAGGTGCTTGGCTGGGTTCGGCGGGGCTGGGCAGGTTGGGTCCCCAAGGTTACTGTGGTGTGGTGGTGTGGTGTAGTGTGGTGTTGTGTGGTATGGTATGGTGTGTGGTGTCTGGTGGTGGTATGATGTGGTGGTGGTGTTGTTGCGTGGTATGGTATGGCGTGGTTTAGTGGTGGCGTGGTGTTAACACTACACTCCCACAAGCTTAACTGCCCTGTGTGTGTGTGTGTGTGTGTGTCTGTGTGTGGCGCCGATCAGAGACGAGTCGCAAAGCTGTATAATTGGTGTTTAACCCTTAAACTGCCATTTGGTGTGTGTGTGTGTGTGTGTGTGTGTGTGTGTGTGCTGTGTGTGTGTGTGTGTTTACTTTGTTGTTTAATTTATTTCGTATGTAAGTTATTTTATTTACCTGTGTGTGTGTGTGTGTGTGTGTGTGTGTGTGTGTGTGTGTGTGTGTGTGTGTGTGTTTGCAAGCCAATCTGCGTGTACACATCAGAACTTCATCAACGCGTTTGTCCGTTTGTCTGTTTGCTTGTGATCATTCTCTCTCTCTCTCTCTCTCTCTCTCTCTCTCTCTCTCTCTCTCTCTCTCTCTCTCTCTCTCTGTGTGTGTGTGTGTGTGTGTGTGTGTGTGTGTGTGTGCATTAGTTCAGTTGTTTCTGTGTATGTATATAAGAATGCATGTATGTATATACGTATATATGTATGTATGTATGTATGTGCGCTTAGATTAGTGTACTGTACATACGTGTTACTCTTCTCCATCCCCTTTCATGTGCACGCTCCTAGATCTTTACACTCACCAACCAAATTAAATAAACAAAAAATTATACATAACCTTGTATATATTCTACGCCATTCCTGTAAGTTAATCACACAGGTGACGCACTTCAAAGGACGGTTTTCGTATATATTGTCGCGGCCATTCAGTGTAACCGTGCCCCCTTAACTTGACACCTGGCTGGCTGGCTCACCTGGTGCCGCCCTCCCTCATCTGGCGCCTGCCGCTGTTTGTTACACTGTTGTCCTGTTTGCCTCTCGCCAGCCCGGAAGTGCCTCTGTGTATCGAGTAAACAAAAGGATACTCTATCTGGACCTGTTTGAGAGAGAGAGAGAGAGAGAGAGAGAGAGAGAGAGAGAGAGAGAGAGAGAGAGAGAGAGAGAGAGAGAGAGAGAGACACGTACAGGCAGACACACACAAATTAGAAATGGAAACAGAGGAATAAAAATATATAAATGAATAAAGGTGATACGTGGTCGCAGCAGAAGCACACGTGGAACTTAAACGGTTATTATTTACCTTGCGAGGTGCTCCAGGAGATATTAACATATAAATTGGAGTCCTCCCGCCTTCCCCCCGCCGATGTGGAGGAGCGGAGGCGTGCCGGAGAAGGGAGATTAGGAGAGAAGGCAAAGTATATAAAGAAAGAAAGGCTCGAAAAGGAAACCTGAATTAAAATGAGGAGTGAGAAATTTAAAAGAGTGGAATTCAAGATAAAGGAAAGAGGGATTTGATGAATGAATGAGTGAGTCGACAGAAGTGCCAGAAACCAGAAGTCATATGATTTTCTCAGGGAGTAGTATGAGGTAAAGTAAGGAGAATGACACGCTCAAGGAAGTTTGATGCAGAGCTAAGAATGGACAAACTTTTATGATTACAACACGATAGTGAAGTAGATTTTCATATTACAGCATATAAAAAATTTGAAATACAATTCATAACCTAATCGTAATGGAATTTGTTCAGATAGTGTAAGCACTCACGAAAAAAAACACGACAGGGATGAAATCTCGACTCTAAAAGCAAGCTGGAAAATTTTCGAGCTCAGTTATGTAGTGATTCCTTTTATCAAGAGAGAACGATGTGTAGGGAGGAGAAATGCTACATAAATCATTGTTTTGTGTTTGTTCGTGTTGTCTTAACTAACTCTTGTTTTTCTTTGAGGGAGGCTCGTGGAAATGTTGGCGTCATCCTACATGGAGAGTTTAAAGGCGCTAGAAACACAGAGATGGATTATGGGAAACAGACATTTACATAATTTTGATATGGAAAGCGCCTCACACTTTTATAGGGTTGATAACACTTGGGTGATTTTGCATAATTCCAATCAAGAAAACAATCAGATAACATGTACTGTATTCTTGTGTTTGTCTTGTCCAACAGAGTATTTATTCTTTCCCTGCTACTTGACTTTCTTGTGACTTGTTTATGTTTGTGTTCCAGCCTTTCTCCATGCTCTTCTCATACGCCTCCCTTCCTCTCTTCTCCCTTTATTAAATATCTCCCCTTCCCTTTTCTCCTTATAATGATTTTCTTCCTCCCTTTTCCCTTTCCAGTTTCATCTCCTCGTACGTATACCTTTATTTTTGAGTTAAATTTCTAACACTCACTCTTACATCCACCCATCAGACTCTCTTCATACCGTCTCATGATGCTGATGATACTGCTGATTTCTCACATCTGGCGAGCGAATTTCCCCCGTAAGCTTCTCATCTGAGTGAGGAAAAATTAACCTCGTTAACTTTTTTGGGGAAACTTCTAAAAATATAATTTTGACAGCAAATTTTGGAGAGCTAAAGTTTATGGATATAATAATTTCTGAATATCATAACATTAAGACCCATATATCCCAGCAACCAGAAAAGAAATACTAGACATGCCAATGAGGAACTGGAAGAAACCACCGTTTAAAAACTTTGTTCATTTTAATTTTTCTCAAGTATCAACAAGTACAAATTATACAGTATAATATACAATATAGTGTCACGTTTTACTAAAATTTTCTTACGGATATATAAATTTTTAAAATGGTTCCGTCGATAAAAACATAGTAAAAAATCACTAAGACTACAATTAAAAGCCAAGGCACACAGCAGCAAGCAGCAGCTACAAGTGCGATGTGCTCCCACAGCCGCAGGTGGAGCTAGTGCGGGTGACAGTCGCGGTGGAAGGAAGAAGCCCGTTTGGCCTCCGCGGTCTGCCTCCCCCATGTACAATCCTGACAATCGGCCTCTGAGGCTGTCTCGGCCACCCTCCCATTCATCATGTGGGCTCTGCGTACTGTCCTGGTCCATTGTGGAGGTCACAGTCACCGTGGAGGGACCGTCGAGGCACCTCTACTGTAGTAGTCACAGTACTGTCGGCAGTCACGGTAACGATGAGGTCTTTCCATATTCTGCCTGGGTGAGGGCGATGCTCAAGACGGCCGTGTTGACAGCCGTG
>NC_087159.1:9940000-9962500 GCF_035594125.1 Scylla paramamosain
AGTGTCACACGTTCTGCAGCAGCCGTAAGTAAGTGCTCCTCACTCAGAGTTTGATGCTCCAAGACTATCCTCAAGACAGCCATGTCGCCTTCGGTTTGAGGATCTGTCGTCGCGGGCAGGTTAGGACGCAGGATCACGGAGCCGAAGGGAATGCGGGACGAGGCTGCGACGGGATCGGGATCGGGATTAGGATTGGCATTTAAGTCATGATCCGGAGGAATCTCCACCCAGGTAAAGCCCCGCCGTCCTAATTCATGGCGAGGTCTGACACTTCTGCGGAAGGAGTATTCCATGGGGGAGCGAGTTGCTTGCATCGGTGTATTGTTGGTGAATGTGGTTTCCGTGGCTACGAGTGAAGACTCTTCCTCACAGAACACAAGATGGTCGACATTCCACTGTTTCCCCGAAAACATCCCCACGACCACGGTGGTCACCCACATGAACACGGTGAACACCAACATGGTGACAGGAGGGCAGGCTGTGGTGGACAGACAATGTATGCTGCACTGCTGGTGTGTGGCTCGACGTGTAATGCAGGAATAGATGGGAGTCCTCACCTCACCTCACTTCGCCTCGAACTACGGTATATGAGCCTTCACGAAGCACTAATTGAGTGGTGGGTAAAAGTCTTGTCGGGGCTCGCTGATGTTCTTTGATGGTCTGCACACTTACTCTTAGCAGGCCTACTAGTGAACAGTACAACAATGAGTGGTTCGGTTGTGAGTGGTGCAGCAGCAAGCGGTGGATGTAATAGTAATGGTGATAGTGACAGTAGTAAATAGTGGTATTAGTAATTGCTGTTATTTTGACAGTGATGATTGTAATTTCAGAAAATAGTGTTAATAATAAGTATTTTGATTATATCAATGTGAAACAGGATAGTTATTGATTAAAAACTAACGGTCATCTTTTGTGGTAAGGATAATGAACTGTAATAATGACGACCTGTAGCCTGCCTGCACTGATACAGGCTACGTGTCGAGGCAGTACAGCCGATCAAGAAGGTTTATAGCTATAATACAGCATTCTTATTGATTTCTTTGTTGATTCGTTTGTTAACTATCACACACACACACACACAGATCTGAAAAAAAAAAATCTTCATTATTACCTTCTTTTATTACTTATCAAACTAATAGTGTACTTAACTACGATCTATTATAGCAAACTAATTATTTTTTTTATTAATGTCAAAAATCTCTGGGAGCCTTTCACATTAAAGAACCAATGTGAGCTTATGAAGTGAAAAAACCTTTGTTATAGTCCCCTGTATAATACGTTTTCTATGATAACGATTTACAGAAAATTTATCTATCCTCATGTATATCTAGCATATTCTATAATGACACATTCTAGTTCTTCAAAAGATTACTTTCTCTAATTAGGACCTTACCATTACACGCGGTAGGGTGTGGGTGTGAGAGTTGCCGTGGCCAGGTGTCACTTCGCTCCTGAGAAGGAGAGGGGGGGCGCCGTGCATGCGGGTTAACGCTTTCTACTTTGCGGTGAGCTTACGTAATTATCAATATGATCAATGCACAACAATTATTTAGCACATACTGTTTATGTGACCACGTCTTTACACTATGTGTACAGAAGCATTTGCCTTGCCGCCACCGAGTTGCATCATCATGATCATTGCCATCATCATCATCTATAGATCCAATGCAAGACAAACAACTCCTGAGACGAGTCGTTATTGCGAGGTGCAGGCGCCATTAACAACGTCTGCTAGGACGGTCACTTGGCGCTAAATATCGTAATTTAAGTTCTCCTCCTAACTAAGATGGAACCTTACTAAGGTTAAGTAAGTAAGTATAAGTACTGCCCAGGGATAGGAAAGAGTAGTTCCTCTCCTACTCCCCCCTCTGTCTCTCTCTCCCGTAACCTGTGCCAGAGAAGAAAAGGGAAAACTCTTGGTACATTTACAAGGTGTGCGTGCTGTTGCTTTATATTTCGTGGTTATGGTGGAGATATAGTAGTGGTGGTGCGTCATGGTTGAGAGGTGGTGGCGCTGGTGGTGGTGTTTAGTCTGATAATGGTGACGATCATTGAAGTACACTCACTTTTCGGAGATGGTGGAAGCGGTGGTGGTGGTGGTGAAAGTTAAAATGTTTGCATTAGTGGCAGCACTAATGAAGTGGGGATGATGACAGTTACCTTGCTTGTGAAGGTGGGGTTGATCATGATGATTATTATAGTGGTGATGGTGCCTCGGTTATACGAGGGTGGGAAGGTGTACATGGTGGAGTGAAAGTGAATTTGGAGTAATGACATGTAAACATGTCGATTAAGGTATTATAAGAGATTGTCAGAGGTTTACAATTAGCTGAGGAAATAAGTTTTGATGGTAATTGGGCTCATGGCAATACTTATTTTCTGCAAGCGGTGCAGTGATGGTATGAATATATCTTTTGACGGTGAGGTTGTGGAAATGCTGTTGAGGAAGAGGGGAAAGGATTTTGTTTTCTTGTTCTGTAGTAATTCTGTAGTTACTACTATGTCATTTCCCCATAGTAATATAAATGATTGTTGTGTTGACTTCCAAATACGTGTGCAAAATAGTAATCTATTGCGCATATATACTGGTTTTCACAGTTGCATTTATTTATATTCAATCTACATTTCTACACCTACAGGTATACTTCCATTTATTGTCTACCAAGTTATGTATACACACCATTTGTGAACTGTTTATTAAGTTAATTTCAGGTTTTCGGACCCAAGAGAACCATCATTAGTCTTTGAGAAATGAAAACATCTGTTTCCGAGACACTATAGTTTCTGCTTAAAAGTTTTCTATAGCTGTTATTTTTGTTAGTTTTCTATGTACGTGGTTTTAGGGTAGACATTTTTTTTGTAAAAAAAAAAAAAAAAATAATAATAATAATAATAATAATAATAATAATAATAATAATAATAATAACCGCAAAAAACATTTAATAACCGTAAAAAGCACTTCATAAACACATAATTATATTGATAAAATACTGACAAAATGCAGTGTAATATTCTTTCACAAACAAAACCGACTGAATACACAAACAAAACCGAATATTGAATACTTTCATTTGGCTCTGTACTGAAGACTCTACGAGACTATGGTGGTGTGCGGCGCGTCGCAGAAGGTGACTGTCTGGAAGGTAGTGGAAGTAACAGTCTCAGGTTTGGGAATATTCATCATGGTGGATGTAGTGGTTACGGTGACGATACTGGTGATGGTGGACACCAGCGGAGAGACGGTGGAGTGCGTGGCGTAGGTGTGGGTGAGGGTGTGCATTGCGTACACAATGGTGGTGGTGATGGTGGTGACTCTGGGGTGTGCGAGACTTGAGATCACGATGGAGTGAGTGGTGGTGCTCGTGGTGACTGCTATCGTGGTGAGGAGGACGCTGGTTGTGAGGGTGGTGGTGGAGGTGACATGCACGGTGTAAACGACGGAGAAGAGCCTGGTGGATGAGAGGTGAGTAATGCTCGTGACGACGCTAGGCGGGTGTACGAGTGTCTGATCCACCGTGGTTGTTGATGTCACTCGCGAGATCTCCGTCTTGGTGAGGGTCACGTCCTTGATGCCGATATTGGTTGTGTAGTAGGAGGTGACTCGATTGGTAACGGAGATAACGCTTGTGTGAGTCACGTGTTCCGAGATGCTGCCCGGAGCACATGAGAATTGCGCGTCTGTCTGGGTGACAACACCAATGGTAAGAAGGAAGAACAGACCTTGCTTGAACATCGTTCTTAAAATTCAGAAAGGTGTTACCGTCACGAAAGCGTAGCAAGGAGTAGACGCGAGAGGCATAGCGCATGCGTGAACTGAACTCTGGCTTCGAATCCCGTTTCAGTTCTTTAAATTGACTGTCAGTAACAGCAATAAACGATGAAATTGTGATAGTACTTTAAGGGATCGACATGCAAGGTAGAAGCAATCTGACTTAGATAGTTTTGTTTTTGTAGCAGTTATTATTGTCGTGGGAAGCCTGCGAGGTTGAACACTTAGTATGAAAGCGTGTGAAGACAGGTGACGAGACAAGGAGGGTGGCGCAAGGCTGTAGTTACCTCTTGATCCTCACGGCGACCTCACCTCCGCCATGTTACAACACTCACGAACGCCTGGAGTGGTGTTGATGGTGCTGGTCATCTGTTACTGCGCCATCCCTCCTGTTTCCACCTATGCATACGGCCAGGACAGCGGGTCAACGTTTTACTGCCCATATCGCCACGTCGTGAAGGAGGAGACACAAATCCTGGAGGCGTCTGTGGTGGAGGTGGAAACAAAGCCCATTAGTGTTGTCAGTTTGCGCACCGCCACGTACACCACCACCACCACCCTCACCGCCATTACCCACCTGTCCCGCACTGTCACTATCCACAGGCCAAACGTGCAGGTGAGCTTTTTTTTTTCCTCACCTCATTACCTCATCTTACTTCCGGCCCCGCGTTCCTGAGCTGTGGAAATGAGGTAGTTCTTGGTAGCATGGCAGCGTCACTTTTATTATTATTTCATGAACTTTAATGAGTAACTTTTTCAAATGACATGGTGCTTTGTTCAGCTTCCTCATTGTGGTTATCAGGATTTGTTTGTTGTTAGTGAGAAATATAAATACAGTGGAACCAGATTATCATACAACTAATATTCATGCAGTCTTGCTTCTGTAATGTTTTATGAAAATAATTTTTCTCTCTCACTGTGGCAAAACACCACTTGGCGTGGAAATCACTCTTACTGCAAACAATGGTAACAATAAACCACCACGGGTTAACAACTCCATACTCGTGCGCATAAACATCATAATAATTGTTTGATTCGCAATTGAAGTAGTTTTATTTCATATCAGAAATACATGTTTCATTCATTATATAAAGACTATTAGGATATGTCCAAAACAGGGGAAAAAATTTACAAAAACAAAAGTTTAATGATCATCTGCAAATCATTGACTTGTTATTCTGGTTAGTCCATCAGGCAACAACATAATACTACTGGTAAGCGTCAGTGACAGCAATGTGTGGGTTCCTGTGAGGGGTTCCACCATTACCGTGTTCTCTTAAGTCTCTACTGACGTATTGCAATTTGTCAAACTGGATTACAGATAGTGCATAGCGTAGTGGTGACATCACCTCAGCACATCACGCGCACTGAGGTGTCAACTGTGCCATGGACCATTACTTTCACCACCACGGCCCTCACCACCGCCATCTCCACTCGCCTCCTCCACACCACCACCACGTTCGTCCCTCCACGCCTCCCTCCCGTCACTTCCACCTCCACCTTGGTGTTGGAGCAGCCAGTCACCTCCCTTGTCCCCAGCGTCTCTTACGTGACCCCGGTGGAGACGGTGGTGGAGTTCCTGACGAAGATAGTGACCACCCGTGTCGTTGGCCAGGCCCCCGCTGTGACTTCCACTCGCACCATCACCGACACCATTGTCTTCACTGTGTGTCTCCCTACGCCCTTCAATAGATAGATCTTCGTATGGGTATTGCATTTTTCCGTGGTGTGAGAACCTGCGTCTTGATTTGTACAAAGTAACATTCTTCGTCGTTTTTACTTCCCTTTCGTTAATGTCATAAATAAAGAGTATTCATTTGTAGGGTATTTTATTGCGATTTCGTCTCAAGCGCAAGCGATACATATATATATATATATATATATATATATATATATATATATATATATATATATATATATATATATATATATATATATATATATATATATATATATATATATATATATATATATATATATATATATATATATATATATATATATATATATATATATATGGCAGTTTCCCGTTGTTCAGTTGTTGAGGTGCTTGTCAGCTGCTGATTAGGTTTATCGCATTTTAGGTATTCCCATAGAAGAATTATTGGGGTGCCTGTCAGCTAATTATGGGGTGTTACACGACTACTGACACCTATTCTGTGATCGGCAATATTCAAACGATGAATTCCGTAGAATTTTTTTGGATGTTTTACGTATGTTCTTTGTTGTCACGTAAATATTTGGCGCTAACAATGAGTTACAAAAGCTGTACATGATATACACCACCTTCCCATGCACAAGTTTTCTTTTTCATTCTTTGCGCTTTGTCTTACTTTACGAATACTTACTGTCACATAACTTCTTAACATCTGGCTTTTCCTTCGCTCATTAACTTACTACGTAAATACATTTGATGATGCACAACTTGAATTAATTGTTCCGGGACAGTGTTTCATGAACGTGATCGACATAGGTGAATTCCTTCTCCATACATCCTGTAATCTCATCTCGTTAATGTCTGCCTTTAGGATTCACGGATTTGTTTTTTAATCACTAGTACAGTTTTTTTTTCCTGAATTGACTTTTTTTTTTTTCGTTTACATAACGAGGGTGTTTGTGGTCAGGGCATCTCCCGTGGTTGAAGGCAGCGCGCTTCCCAACAAGTCGTTAATATCCTTTCAGTCTTCCTCCACTACCACTGATAAGAGTTTGTTTCACCCACTCACCTAAAGAAACTACTCGAGATTGCTTGCATCCGTCCTCCCGCCTGCCCACACACTATTTCGCTGCACCAGACGGAGTAAGCCGCACTAATTTCTTCCGTCTGAAATTCTAAGCAAGTGTTAATACCACCCACCCGTCCACCCTCTCATTCACTCGTTTCCCTCGACCAAGCGGAGTGAAGGGCACAAATCACTTCTTGTATTAGTAGCCCAACAGAGACAAGTATCACCATGACACCACCTTATCTTCTGCTGCTCCTGACGCTTCTTGGATGTGTCTTGGCATTGAATTACTCCCTGCCCTCCAGTCCCTCCCCGCAGGTCATTACCACGACTGTGACCTATACTCTTAATGATGTCAAAGTGATGACATCGACCATCCAGATCACACAGATGGCCTTAACCACCGTGACTATCACGCACACTGCCCCAGGGAACACAGTGGTTTTGTACGGCTCTCCAGCGACCCTCGTGGTGACCGAGACACAGGTGCAGCGCAACACAGTTGAACTTCTGCAGGTGTGTATCTGGATTTTATTTTTCAGAATTACTAAGTTCGTGCTGGATGAGCCGCGCTGGAGGATATATTTATTTTTTTTTTATTATGTTTTTTTTTTTTTTTTTAATGACCTGCTATTAGAGGGTCATAACTTTTTTTTTCTAGTTAAATCTCGAGAGGTGTTGTTGAGCGGTTCGTGAATTATTACTATGAAAAATCAGTATGACGAAGCTGCACCCAATTTGATATTAACAAGGGTTGTATGCAAATGCACAAGTAACCTAGACTTATACATAAGGGTTTTTTTTTTTTTTTTTTTACTTAAGGTGCTTGAATGATTTATCTTGTATGTTGTTTGGAACAAGATTGGAGAACTTTCAATAGATACACCATTTTTATTTATCGAAAAATGATCACTCAAAATATATAATGAAGCAAGTCTTTGTGATTTAAGAAAAAAATAGTCAGAATCCCTGCAATCTTACTGGAAAACAAATTCCCCATAGATTACCCCTTATCTCACTGTAGATAGTCATTTGAAACCACTGTCATACCAAAGCAGTTTTACTTATTTATTTTGTTCTGAAGATTATAACACACAAAGAAATCAAACACAATCACCATAATCTTACCGGAAAAACAATCATCCCAGACTGCTTCCCTCCCGCAGCCGTACGTGACACTGGCCGTCGCTCCAGTCACCACCACGATGCTGGACTCCACCACCGTCACCTCCACCAACACCCTGGAGTTCATAGTGACCAAGACAAGGGCATGGCACGTTACGGCTCACCAGAAGGTATACAGAAGCACACTGGCGAAGATAACTCAGGAGACGCACCAGATTCCCGAGTGCTCCATGGACGTGAAGAAAACCTACACTCACGCCCACACCCACGCCTACGCACACAGCACCACTGATGTCACCTCCACCATCAAAGTCGTCACCACCACGACCTCTTACATCATGGAGACCTTTACCACTACTTTGCTAGGCGAGGGAGCCAGTCAGTGCGTGGGTCTGTGAAATGAGTGTGTGGGTGGAGAGAACGTGGAATAAAAGGAAGCGAATACTGTAATCGTTGCATGGGAAGAATCTGGAAATAACAGGCGGACAGGGAGACAGACAGTGACGGACATAAACATAATAGAAACGAGCTTACACCGAGAGACTGAGAGATCAAGAGACAAGGACAGAAGGAGGAGCATGCTTAGAGAAACCGGGGGACAGAGATAGTGTAACAAAGACAGAGACAGACACAAGGAACAGAGGAACAGATGCAAAGACAGAGGGATAGAGAGACAGAAGGACGGACAGACAAAGGCAGAGACGGAGAAACTGGAAAAAGATGGACAGAGAACATGTTTCGGAAATGGAAGGAAGCTGAGAAACAGAAAATTAACCTACATAATTATCTATCCCTATCAAGCGTTAAGGAAGCAGGCAATAGTGCACAATACTAGACAGACAGGTAGGAATGGAGGTAATGTGGAGTCAGTAGTTTTAGTATGATTTGTCTTACTCTCTATATAATACCAAAGTCTTATTTACCACTTATGGTTAACTTGCATAAATACTTCAGAATAAAATTAGCGATTACGAAGAAACACGAGTATCATTACTGCTCACAACTTGGTGATGGTAGTTGTCACGTGTCGCTCGTTTCGTTCGGACATGAGATTCGAGACATTTTATATTTTAAATTATGTATTTTATACGCAGAACTCGCCTCCTGCATAAACTGTTTTAGAATATTCATGGTCTAATAGGTTTAGGTGATTTTTTTTTCCCCCTTTTTATTTAGTCAGGCACTCCCTCATATTCCCAAAGACATTTTCCTATAATAATTCATTTTACTTTTTTAATGTTTTATTTTTTATTTTTTTCTCTCCTTTCTTCCTTTGTTTGCATGTTTGTTTGTTTGTTTTTCTTTCTTTCTTTCTTCTTTATTTTCTTATGCAGTGTGTGACTTTTTCTTCTTTATTTATTTATTTATGCAGTGTGTGTGTGTGTGTGTGTGTGTGTGTGTGTGAGAGAGAGAGATGCTTTCTCTCGACTACCCACCACAACTCAGGAGATATTTGTATCGTGTAACTGCATGTCCTTCCATTGTGTGAAATGCATCAATGCATTGCTCAGCCCGATACACATACAGCTTAAGATGTTCAAATGCAGTGTCATGTTGAATTGCCAGCTCGTCAGCGCTGAAGATGTTGATAATGAAAGGAGTTTGATAAAATATTAATAAAATAAATGAATAAAAATTACTTTTTTTTTATGTTTTGCTTATATACATGAAGAGGATACAAATCATATATTAGGTTTTTACAAGGGCTTTTTAATCACTGATTATTTTTATCAATAGTCCTGTGGTAAAGGAAGGGAGGAGGAGAGCAGAGGGAACATGCAGTCTCTGACAACAGCGAGAAATAGAACTTGAAAATAGGAAATAAAAGCTCAGCATGAAGAACAGTTTTGGCGATAACAAATATACTGTAATATGATGGAAGGTAGAGAGAATAAAACTGTCCTACACTGAAGTAAACATCTAATATGTCTTCATTGATGAGACTTAAAATAACTACATGAATCAAAATAGCGTTTCACTTTTGCATTTTTTAGTAGTTATCTACATTTGAGTCACAGTGCATTTTGTATTCGATCTCGGCTGGAAAAGACGACGAAGGAAAGAAAAGGGATGGAAAAGAAGGCGTGCTTTGTGCTAAAGATTCTCGTATTTATTATTAAAGCCGTTTCTATGATTTTTGTCTTGTATTCAGAAAATCATGCGGATGAAAAATGAGAAGCCAATAAGGTGCGTAGCAAAAAATGGGGGAAAAGATAATTTAAATGACTCTTTTATACGAACTTTGGCATTATGGTTCATTTACCCGATCGCTTTTGTTTCGGATTTAGTGTTTCTCCCTAAAAGCCCAAGGAAGATCTTGCTCGTAGTCACTCGCCGCCCGCCCACTCGCCAGCCTGCTACGCGCCGCGGGAAGCTTCACTCGTCACCACACAGGTTAGACCCTGAAGATTGCTCGTGTTCTATTAGTTGCTGATATGATTGACTATTGATAGTAATTTCCAGGTGCTGTTAATTAATTCATATATTGTTCTCCAGAGAAGTCAATTAGTTTTAATGTTCATGTTTCGCTCGAGGAAACAGATGATTTTGATAATGGCTATTTTAAGAAAAACTTATATTGCAGTTAAAGCTTATAGCAATTTCGCTCTCATGGTTTAAAAACAAAGTATTTCCTTGTAAGAAGGATGTGTTTAACAAACATCAAAGTATACACTTTGTATTCAAAGAGAACTAAAGGCTTTCTTTCATTAGTCCAACACTCAGGAAATTATCATCCCAAGACTTGCTTGAGTGGAGTCGACATACGGTCCAAGGAGTATCAGAATAGAAAATGGTGCGTTGGAGCAGTGAGAGGGCGGCGGCGACACTGGCGGTGGTGGCGGTGGTGGTTCTCCACCTACACACAACAACCGGCGCCTTCCCCTGGCTAAGGTCCTCACCTCCCCCGCCCCGGTGTGAACTAAGGCACTGGGTGTGGTACGAGAGGAAGATCGTGAATGCGACGCAGCTGAAGATTGAGTACGTGCCCCTGGAGGCCGTCCCCTGCCTCACCGCCGTCACCACCACCCTAGTATACCCTTATTACGACACCTACACCCGCTCCGTCACAAAGCAGCCAGAGGTGATTAAGGTGAGGCATGAGTATGGTGAGATGTGGTGAGTGTGTGAAAATTGAGCAGAGTAACAGGGAGCACGGAAAGGCGGCAGTATAGGAAAGCTCTTTCAAACTAGTGCTGGTAGCGCTTGTCCATACCAGCAGCACTGGTAACATAGCAGTACAATACCGGTAACATAGCAGTAGAGCCTCATCATGGTCTACCGAACGTCCTGTATTGGATTCACTCCTTCTTACAATAGATCCTAAACTGATAACCACATCCCATAGACCAATTAAATTGTTTACTCAGTGTGGACTTCAAATCAGGAAAGCGAACATATTTAATTTATTTTTCCCTTCTAATTCCTGCGACATAAAAGTAGTTGGAAATTTAATATGAACTTCGCGGGTTTCGCGGCACAGGCGTAAGATGTGAGCACTTGGAATTAAGAGTTGATGCGGGTTCAGAACATTTTTTTTTTATTTAATTCTGCTTAGTTCTACTTTTCGTATTGCTTATTGTTATTACTGTTACCACTACTGTTGCTACAACCACCACCACCACCATCACCACAGATTACCAGTACTGAGATCATCATCGTCACCATGCCTCTGCCGCGCATCGTCCACGTGAACACTACCCTCATCATAACCAGGACGGAGGTGGAGATGGTGACAGCGACCAGTGCACGTGTCACCACTACCACTGCCACCACCCGCACCACCTGGCTTACCCACCACCGCACGCTGCCTGCCCCGATCCACACTTCCCTCGTGGTGGTGGAAAAGTTGGTGGAGGCAGAGGAGGAGGATGATTATGAGTATGGGTTGTATTATTCTGGAGGGCTTCAATTCACTCCGCCGTCAGATAGTGGGCACACAGCAAAGAATTCTAACCACAGTGACTATTAAGTTTATTAGATGGTGTCTTTTACTTTATTTCTGTGATATCTTCTTTTTTTAATCTCTGGATGTTATTTAGGGACAATATCAAAGGAAGTTTTAATATATGTATGAAAGCTAAGGATGTATATTTTGTTTTTTAGTGAGAGGTGAATGTGGGTTTTGTCGTGATTTTTATCTAAGGCATCCCTGAAACTGTTTTCTGTGACTCCGTCCGTTCTCTTCTGTTTGAATTATTTCATGAAATTTGCTGCGTATTCCTTCTTGCTTCTGATTGTAAGAGATTTTACAAGCCAAAGTTTTAATAAATAATTGAAATTATGCAATGAAAAATTATGCAGTATTCCCTTAGCAACAAGACCAGCGCTGATGTAACGTCCATGGTACTTGGAAACTTCTGTAGCTCCGAAGTTTGGAAACTATAATGTATATATGGCGAAGAGATAGAAAACATTAGCGTGGAGTAAATATTTATTCAATAACTTAACATAACATCTTGAAGACAAGTGGTGAATTAGCTAAGCATACAGGAGATAACTCGTGTTCGGAGTGTCGAGATAATTCAGTCAAGGCTTCATCCATCACCAGGGGCTCGGCACGCACACAGTCGAGGTGATCTCCCACGTCTTGGTGATGGCCGCGGTGATGTGCTGCGTGGGGAACTTGGTGATCAGGATGGGCGTTGGGTCGGTGACTGTCCTCAAGCGTGTAACCCATTGTGTGGCGACCTGCTCACTCGTCACCACCTGCGTCGGGTGCTTAGTGGCGGTGAACGCCTTCACGACGTGCTCCTTCGTGTAAGTAACCACTGTGTACTGTAGTGAGTCCCAGCGTGTCTCGACACTGTGGTGGGTGACGGTGGGAATGACGTTGGTGGTGCTGGTGATGGTGTCCAGTTCCGTGCTGAACACCGTGCTGGTGATTCCTGTCAGAGAGAGGTCATTGTAGTTGATGGTGAGCGGGACAACCACCGTCTTGAGGAGGGAGTCGGGGAAGCCGACGGGCTGCACGGTGACGGTTTCGCACACGTGTTTGCTGGTGGTGACGATGGAGGTTCTGGTGGTGGTGGAGAAGCGATAACTCACGTCCTCCAGCACCACAGTCTCCAGCACCAAGTCGTTCACGGTGACGGTGACGTACTCAGGGACAGGGACCTGGACGATGGGGCAGACGGTCTTTCTTTGTGGTTCTTCCCATGAGGCGGCGAGCTGCGTCCCCGTCAGCAGCAGGAGCCCCACCGCCAACAGCGTCGTCCTCGGGAGAGTCATGATAGTTGTTGGCGTGGGACTGGCGGCGTGTGTGTGAGCGTGCGCGACCCCTCTTGACCTGCTTTTATATGGGCATAGGCTGGGGTCAGGTGAGGCCTGCTTGTCCCCTGAGAGAGAGAGAGAGAGAGAGAGAGAGAGAGAGAGGGAGGTTGTCAGATGTCTCCATGTGCACGGAACTAATGAACAACATATTTGTACTAATTCTATGCATTCCATTGTTCATTCTCTCTTTCTCTTCCTCCCCCTCTCTCCCTCCTTCCCTCTTTTCTTTCCCTCCTGCCTTTGCGCACCTCCTCCTACTTACCTCTCTCTCTCTCTCTCTCTCTCTCTCTCTCTCTCTCTCATGCTTCCTCCCCTGCCTCCTTGCCACTATCCCTCCTCCCTCCCTCCCTCCAACCAATGTGTCAATCTCATCCCTGCCTCCTTCCCTCCATTTTTTCCTCATTCACGCCCCTCCTACCTCACTCCTTCACACTGAATTCTTCCTTCCCTACCTGCCATTGTATCTCCTCCCTCCCTCTCTTCCTCACTCCCAACCGACATTATGATTTTATCCTTCCCCCTAATTCTTTCCTTTTTCCTTATTTCTTTCTCATCTTTTACCCTTTTATACAGGAGCTGACAGCTGCATGTAGGTTTAATGGCTTCTTGCAGCTTCCTCTGTTCTTATGTATGTTGTTTCTCTTCCTATTCTCTTTCCTGCCACTGTATTCCTTTCCACGTTTCCTCTCTTCATTTAGTTGGCACAAAAGGCACAGAGGTTTAGTGTGTGTGTGTGTGTGTGTGTGTACCTCACATGCTCGATCTTTATCCCGGTTTGCTTGTTAATCCCTCAGCCGGATCTTAATCGCCCCCGTCCGATGTCCGGGTCCCGCGGGGTGCTCTGGTGGTCCCTTTGAAGTCTAGATAAGCTAATCCTTAACTATTGTTCTTGTCCGGTTTTGTTCTTCCGTTTTTTTTTTTTCGTTCTTTTACTCAGTTTTTTTTTTTCTGCCTTCTCATAGGTGTTCTGATCTTGGTGCATTTTCTTGTTTTTCCAATTTGTTTTTTTCTTCCTTTCTCTTTCGTCTCATTCCTCGTTCCATTTCTCGTCTCATTTACCTCCTCCTAAAGCTGCCTTGTTTCATGTTCTGCATCTTCCTTGTCTTTTATCCTTTCATTCTTTCTTATATCCACTTCCTTCTCTTCTTCCTTTTCCCCTTGTTGTTCCTCCTATACTCATTTTTACTCTTCCTCTTTCTCCTCCTCCTCTTCCCACTTCTTGATCTCTGCATCCACCTCATTTCTTCACCTTTTTTCTGCCCTCCTCCTGCTCCTCCTCCTCTTAATTCTTCACCTTCCCTTGAGTGACTTATAATTGCTAAATTCAAGCTTGTTAACTTCATGGCTGTGTTTTTTAAGGGACAGGCAAGAGCACTCGTGGGTGTCTGCAGCGTCTGTGCTCCTCCTGCGCCCTCGAGGTGTGCATAAGTTCTCAAAGCGTGTGTATATTCGTGAAATTAATTGACAAAGTGAGCTCACGGAACTGAACAACTGTCTTCATGGTAGTACACTCAGCCTTAGGTTATCATCAGAAAGGCAATGCTGGAGAGAGAGAGAGAGAGAGAGAGAGAGAGAGAGAGAGAGAGAGAGAGAGAGAGAGAGAGAGAGAGAGAGAGAGAGAGGTCGGGGGGAGGGAACAATGTCCATATATTTCCCCCTTAAATAACGTAACCTAGAGGAGCGGCAGAGGCATGTTCTGTGTCAGCAAGAAGGAGGAGGAGGAGAAGAAGGAAGAGGAGCAGAAAGTGTTGTGTGTATGGGATGGTAGAGGTGGTCAGTGGCTCGGCCAAGTTTGTATCTCCAAAGGTGTTACATACAGGGACGAGTCACACACACACACACATACACACACAGGAATATGACCCATGTGTGTGTGTGTGTGTGTGTGTGTGTGTGTGTGTGTGTGTGTGTGTACGGACGCGAAATAGGAAAGTAATTTAATCCCAGAAATCCTTCACTCCCTTGGGAATGACTTCAATTTGACCTGATCCCCCTTTCTTCATCTCTCTCTCTCTCTCTCTCTCTCTTTCTTTATATATATATATATATATATATATATATATATATATATATATATATATATATATATATATATATATATATATATATATATATATATATATATAAAATACACCCATCGTGATTAAAAAAAGCACGTATTTTTCTTTTCTCCACTATAATTGTTTGTCTCGTTTCTGTTTTTCGTTTGTACGTATGTATGTATGTATGTATGTATGTTTGTATGTAGTACTCTATGTGTATGACCACGTTGTTTACGGTAGTATCTGTTTCAGCACACACACACACACACACTTTCATTTCCTTAATAATTATAACATCAGCTTTTCCGGTGCCCCTGGTATTCTGATAAATTGTACTGGAACGTTTGTTATTAGGAATTTTATGGGATGTAAATTCATGACAGAAGATGGTTATCACTCAGTATGATTATCAATTATTATTATTATTATTATTATTATTATTATTATTATTATTATTATTATTATTATTATTATTGTTGTTGTTGTTGTTGTTGTTGTTGTTGTTATTGTGGTTGTTGTGTTTGTTGTTATTGTTATTATTATTATTGTGTGTATAAATATATACGAGGATACAATATACAGAGGGAAAGCCTGTGGACACAAGGGTCAAGAGGAAAAGAAAGTGAAAAAGAAATATGGACAAAACAGAGACTATTTAGCGCCAGCAGACTATAAACATTTAAGTGATAGGAGGGGTTCTCAGTTGAGTCTGCACGAGTATCTTATTTTTTTCTTATTTTTTTATTCTTTTTTTAAATGTTTTGTCTGGAATGGACTCGAGTAAGCTGATGAAGAAAGGAAAAGCGTAGAACGTCTTCACGCAGAATCATAAGTGATTTAATTCCACCCAGTGGACTCAGTCAAAGAGGTTGCACAAATACAGTACGTCTCCACTTCCTAGCACCAATACAGTACGTCTCCACTTCCTAATGACTCGCAAGCCGTCGCTGATTTCGCCAGTGTAAAGCGAGCAAGTCTCAATGCGGCGGGAATGCCATGATTTATTTCTGAGTGGTAGAAACAATTCGAATGAAACGACTGAAAACTTTGAGTTATTCTCTCTCTCTCTCTCTCTCTCTCTCTCTCTCTCTCTCTCTCTCTCTCTCTCTCTCTCTCTCTCTCTCTCTCTCTCTCTCTCTCTCTCTCTCTCTCTCTCTCTGTATATATATATATATATATATATATATATATATATATATATATATATATATATATATATATATATATATATATATATATATCATTGAATGTGATAGCTAGTTGAGGATTTATTATTTTTCTTAAGATATTTTCCTTATATCTTATGATATGTCCTAAGAAAAATATCTTAAGAAAAATAATAAATGCTCAACTAGCTATCACATTCAATGAGATATGTATTAGAGAAAGACTCCTGCCCATATACACCCTTAATATATATATATATATATATATATATATATATATATATATATATATATATATATATATATATATATATATATATATATATATATATATATATATATATATATATATATATATATATATATATAGTAAATTCCTATATAGGCAGCCAGATGTCTCCTTCCCACCTAATTCCAGTGTCCTACTTGATCTCGCCTGCTCCAGGTAGGGAAGGGCGAGGAGGAGGAGGAGGAGGAAAAAAACAGATAATTAGAAAAAAGGAAGGGTATGAGGAAGGAAGCCCAGGAGAGCAGGAGGAGGGCGATGGTTATAAGGAGATGGGAAGGATGGACAGAAGTAGAAATAGTATATAAGATTGTATATTCATGTTTATTCAGGTGGATATCAAGCAGCAACAGATTTTTCTACCTTCTTACCCTACTTTAACTACACTACTTTATCCTTACTATGTGTGTATCATTATAAGTTAACTATAGAGGATGAACAAAATGTCATGTATATTATTGTTTAATGAGGAAGAGTATAAATGTGTTTTGCTATGGTAATGTGTTGTGCGTATGGTACTATTAGTGGAGACGGATTGCATTGTGGATAGCTGAGGAAGGAGGGGAGTTGGGAAAACATGAGAGTGACATGAAGAACAAAGGAAACTATTCTGGAATGAAATGGCAAGAGAGCAGAGGGAGGGAATCTGAAAGACATGGAAGGAGATAAGCCGAGGGAACAATGAAAGAAAAAAAAATAAAACTGTAAATGCGGCAGGGAATGAAAGAAAGTTGTGGGGAAGAAATGAGAAGCAGATGACAATGTGGAGAATATGGGAAAGTGAGAAGAAGAAATACAGAATCGAACGTGTAGGGAGCAAGATAAAGGAGGAATGGGAGAAACAGACTATAAATGTAATCAAAGGAGAGGAGATGGATGGGAAGGGAAGAGATGAAAATGTCGACAGAGAATATTTCTTTGAGGAGCACGAGGGCGTGGAAAGGGAAAAAAAAAATATAATAAAAAAAATTACATGAATGTCAATAATGAGAAGAGGTAAGGGAGAGATGAAGAAAATAACCGAAGAAAATGGCAAATTGGAAAGAGAAGAAAAACGTGGGAAGAGGAGAAATGAAGAACAATGACAAATAGAAGCGAAATCAAGAATCTCTCTCTCTCTCTCTCTCTCTCTCTCTCTCTCTCTCTCTCTCTCTCTCTCTCTCTCTCTCTCTCTCTCTCTCTCTCTCTCTCTCTCTCTCTCTCTCTCTCTTCCACCGCCGTCCGTATACACACACACATACACATACACACGGGTCATATTCCTCTCTGTGTGTGTGTGTGTGTGTGTGTGTGATCATGTGACTCGTCCCTGTGCAGAACATCTTTGGAGAAACGAACTCGGCCGAGCCACCGACTACCTCTACCATCCCATACACACAACAATTTCTGCTCCTCTTCCTCCTCCTCCTCCTTGCAAATAAGTAATGACACAGGACATACCTCTACCGCTCCTCTAGGTTACGTTATTTAAGGAGAAATATATGGACATTGTACCCTCCTCTCTCTCTCTCTCTCTCTCTCTCTCTCTCTCTCTCTCTCTCTCTCTCTCTCATAACGCGGGAAAAGGAAAAACGGAAGGTAAAAGGCATAAATAGGAGATTTAGGAATGAATTAAGAGGTGGCGAGAGGGGCGAGAGGAGAGCAAGGGGAGGGAAGGAGGCGTATTGAAGAGTGTATTTTAGGAGCTTCGGGTATCCCTGAGGTCACCTGACTCGAGGAACGCGGCTGAGTGTCCCTCTGCGCGCCGACACCTGTGTGTGTGTGTGTGTGGAGGATGGGTGGACAGGTCTCTCTCTCTCTCTCTCTCTCTCTCTCTCTCTCTCTCTCTCTCTCTCTCTCTCTCTCTCTCTCTCTCTCTCTCTCTCTCTCTCTCTCTCTCTCTCTCTCTCTCTCTCTCTCTCTATATATATATATATATATATATATATATATATATATATATATACTATTACTAACTTCCACATGGTTTTGCCTTACCATGATTATATATATATATATATGTATATATATATATATATATATATATATATATATATATATATATATATATATATATTATATATATATATATATATATATATATATATATATATATATATAATATATATATAATCATGGTAAGGCAAAACCATGTGGAAGTTAGTAATAGTATATGCCTGAACTCCTCAATCAAATAAAGTAAATCAAAGCGTTCGTTAGTATTCATAACTGCAATATAACAATATTTATGTATGTTTATAAATTTAATGAGACATGATGTGTACTGGAGGTAACTGATGTAATAATGATGTGAGGTAATAATGAATTCATTACCTAAATGAAGGCGAACTACACGGGCTGTGATTATTACTCACTCTAATAAAGCAATATCTATAAATGCCTCAGAAATAATGAGGCACAGCGTGATGAATTGAAAGCCATTGTTATGTGGGACAAATATACATCAATTTATCTACGGAGCTGCAGCATTCACGTCACCATCAACTCCGTGTGGGTAAACAAGGCGTTTTGTCTAAGTGGCCTGATTAAAGTGTTATAGTTAGTCTGCTGTCAGGAATGAATTTAATATAAAATAATAATGTGAATCCTGCCTCACGATAAAGTAACTCACGAAAGCATAATGACATAAAAGAAGGTACAAGAAACCAGTAGGCCTATACGTGACATCAGTTTCTGTTTAATACATGTATCCGCGTCTTTACCCATCATCCCTGTTCATAAGATTGTCTCATCGTCGCTACTGACCGTAGTTTCATATCTATCTAATCTATTTCAGCCTCTCACGTCCCTTACCCATGCGTCCTTATTGACTGTACGATAAATGTGGAGTAATAATATGGAACAATACAGGGAAATAACACATTTTAATTATATTAGTAATAACGATCCTCATTCTTACTTCACTGTAAACTAACTCACACTTCTTGCTCTTCTTCTCCGAGCGAGTTCAGTATAGATGTGATATCAAAAGAAACCAGGAAGTAATGCATGTAATTTAAATGAACAGATAATATTTCTCAGTCCTGCCTCATCCCAACGTAAGTAACATCCATTCCCTTTTCACAGACAGAATGAAGTTTTTATCAGTTACAATATACAACAAAACAAGGAAGGAACACGAGTGATTAACTTGAGAAAGGAAGCTGAAGACACTCCCAGCTCATTACTAAGTCACAACTCTAATCCCTTCTCCCTCAGGGTATGAGGTTTGTGTCGAGATCCCTAGGGTTAGTAATCAAGGCGGGGCAAAAGATAAGGGGTTCATGTTTAATGTAGTTTTATTTGAAAATGAAATAGGAAGGTGTAGATTCACATAGAGTGTGGTGGGTACTATAAAAGACTCAGGTTATTAGTGCAAACTTGTAATAACAGTGCAGTCAGGAGGGAACTATAAGAAAAGATTGATGATTGATGGACATGAAAGTTACAGATGTGTATCATAGAGGGATTGCCATTGCGCATTCATTTACGATTTAATTATTCTTATGTGCAGTACTACAGTATCACAAGACTCGATGAATAAGTAGTACTGTACAATTTTTAGTAGTGTGATGAGCTGGTAGCCTTCATTCCCGCTCCAATATACGCAGCTCTTACCCTCACCTCTCCCTCACGATGTTTATTCCTCACTTCATTCCCTCACCTCTCTTTTAAGGTGGTCATTCCTCACCTCCCCCCTCACCTCTTCCATGATGATGTTCATTCCTCACCTCACCCTTCACCTCTCCCTTCCTCATCGTGCTCATTCCTCATCTCACCCCTCACCTCTTCCTCCCTCACGGTGGTCATTCCTTACCTCGATTTCCTCCCTGCGCAAATCACCCATGCCTTCCGTTCCTTACTCTCTCGTCTCCTTCCATCTCCGACCTCACGCATCTTCCCCTATCAGTGGAGAAAAGCTTGCGACATCTTTCACTGGCTCATCCTTCCTTCTCTGGCTCCCTCGTCTTCCTCCCTCCTTCTCTTGCTATTTCTTCCTCTTCCTCCCTCCTTCTCTTGCTCTTTCCTCCTCTTCCTCCCGCCTCCTCTTCCTCCTTGCTTCTCTTCCTCCCTTTTTTCCGCATCATGCGTGGCGGCTCCATGGGAGATCAGTATGTAGTTAAGGAGATTGGTATATAGTTAAGGAAATTAATAATTGAATAAGGAAAAAAATGAAAGATGAAAATGCGATATGCAGATAATGTATATATAAAGAGAGTATCTTAACAGCAAAAATAATTGTAGAATAAATATTGTAGACAATGCGTGATTCTCTCTCTCTCTCTCTCTCTCTCTCTCTCTCTCTCTCTCTCTCTCTCTCTCTCTCTCTCTCTCTCTCTCTCACTGACACTCACAGCAGGTAAATAGGTATACACACACACACACACACACACACACAAACACACACACACACACACACACACACACACACACACACACACACACACACACACACACAACTTAAAATCTGGGAATTCCTCATTTTAAATGTTTGAAAATGAAAGTGTGGTGCAATGAAAGCATAATGATAATACTGTGTGTTTGTTTGTTCGTTTGTGTGTGTGTGTGTGTGTGTGTGTGTGTGTGTGTGTGTGTGTGTGTGTGTGTGTGTGTGTGTGTGCCAGTGAGTGTCATTGAGAGAGAGAGAGAGAGAGAGAGAGAGAGAGAGAGAGAGAGAGAGAGAGAGAGAGAGAGAGAGAGAGAGAGAGAGAGAGTTTGCTTGAATCATTTATAAGGAAAAAAAAGACTACACTTGCACAGTGAAAGGCACAATAACGTGGTACAATATAAATTGTTCCGTCACGGGTGTTTTCGTGTTCGTATAAACTTCGGGACGAAGCCGTTTTGGGAGTGTTCGGGTGGTGGGAAGGGGGGAGGGATAGGGGAATGAGGGAAGGGTGGCATGGGTTCGCAGATCTGATGGACCTTTGTGGGCGGGGAAAAGCGGCCAGCCGCCTTAGGACGTATAAATTTCATCTGACCGCGGGTTTGGGTTCAAATACCTCTCGACGATTCGGGGAGACGTTGCTCTTCGGCTCCTCTCTGCGTGATGGTGCTGTCAGCTGTGGGCACGGTGTTGGTGGTGGGGCTGGTGATGGGCATGATGAGGGTCGAGGTGGCTGGCTACACCCACCACCAATATGAGGAACACATCCCTGTCCCTGTGACCTCCTGCCCGCCCGTGACTGACACCTTCTTAGTCACCAAGACGGTGGTCGTGCCTGTACGGGAGACAATGACGGTGACCAGCATCAAGTACTGGCCAGAGGACGTGGTGGTGACAGATGTCGTGATCAAGACTGTCACTTCCTTCCTGCCTGAGTTGGTGACGGTGACGCCGCTGATAGAACCAGAAACTTTCTACGTAACCATCACCACCCCCTTGTACAAGGCGTGGCCAGAGCACCATGTCAGCACTGTCTTCGTGACCGCGCCCACAACGGTCCCCGTGACGGAAGTGCAGTACATCACGCCGCGGGTGGTCACTCAGTACCAACTATCGACAGTCACATCTTCAACTACTGTCGTAACCACATTCATGTCAACCATTTACGAAGAGAAGACCGTGTGGAAGACCGAAGTGAACCCATTGTTCCAAACCACCATCGTGCCGAGAACTGTCATCAGCACTCACGAGATCTTCAGCACTCACTACCTCACTGACGTCGTCACCTCACACGTCTACTACACCGAGACCATCGTCGCCACCGCCACAGTGCCCGTGTTTGTCACCGCTTCCTGCGCTCTGGTGCAGCCTGACGGGGAGATAAAAGAGCTACCGAAGAAGGCATTAGTGTACAGTAAGATCTTGAAAGTGAAGGAGTACCTGAAGGACAAAGTCTCAGCTATCAACGAGAAGTTTTTGGAGTCTTTCGGTAAACATATTGACAAGATAAAAAAGAAGCTGGATGAATCTGTTGCAACGAGCAAGGACAAGACTACGTCCCTCGCGGAGCTCCCGGCTATCAGGAGGCTTGAGGTTGATCCGCTGGCCTTGGGTAGTGATAGGTTTGGTGGTCTTCGTGCAGCCAAGAGTGGTGGTGCCAGTCTCTATGGAGGTCTGATGGGCGCTGACTCTGGGAAGAGTGGCCTTCTGGTGACCTTCAAGGGCGGTGATACTGATAAGACTGCCCTT
>NC_087159.1:9967500-9982500 GCF_035594125.1 Scylla paramamosain
CCACCACCACCACCATCACCACCACCACCACCACCACCACACCATTCATAAAAAACAAAAAGTATATATATGTATAGCCTATATCAAACCATTACGAAAACAAACGCACTTCCCTTGCACTTCGATGCGTCTGAAAAGAGCTTGGGTGCGCCATTTACCTCTTGCGGAAAGGCGAAATGGGCCGTATACCTCTCAGGAAACAGAATCACAAACTTTAGTGCGTACTGAGCATAGAGAGAGAGAGAGAGAGAGAGAGAGAGAGAGAGAGAGAGAGAGAGAGAGAGAGAGAGAGAGAGAGGGGTTAAACAGAACATACATTTATACAGCACTTGAGGAAAAAGAGAAAGAGACACATGAACCAGAGAGATAAAGATAGACATTAGGAGAGCGGGGGAGATAGAAACAAGAGGAGTGGAAAAAGGGGTGTGTTGGGTAATAGGGGGATTTCCAAGGCTTTGCGAGTGGGGTTAAATATAAGACACTGTTTCTGGTACTGTATAAATAGAAGGGTAGTGTTCTTATTTTGCTGGCGGAATGACGTCAGTGGAAAGGGAACCACACACCACCACCACCACCACCACTACCACCGCCACCCCCTGCTAATACCACCACTGCTACCACCACCACCTTCTGTCTGCCGAGCTGTTATTTGGCTCGTGAGAGAGAGAGAGAGAGAGAGAGAGAGAGAGAGAGAGAGAGAGAGAGAGAGAGAGGGGGGGGGGGTGAGCGGGGGAGAGGGAGTGCTAAGAGCTAGTCGTTATATGCATGACAGTCCCCCCCCCTCTCTCTCTCTCTCTCTCTCTCTCTCTCTCTCTTAGCTGTTTTTATACGTAATAGCAGAAATATTAGTTGAAACAGTGTTGTTAGTGCTGATAAAAATTGTACAGTGGTTATAATTCTTGCAACACAATTCGTATTGGTATCTGCGTATTGAATTATGACTGTTAATTGCTTTGGTATATGTTTATCGTAATCTAAGTTTTGTTCTGTGAGTATTCTTGAGTTATGCGTACAGACACACACACATACACACACACACACACACACACACACACACACACACACACACACACACACACACACACACACAGAAACGCGCGCGCGCGCGCATGCCCACAATTTATTATTTATTTGTTTAGTGTCGTGTCGAAGAATTTAATTTGAGGAGTCATATATTTTGCCTCTCTCCTGAAAGGTTAGCGATTTAATCTGGTAACACGCCACCTAGTACACGCCCTCACCACGCCCCGCCTTGTCAAAGGGAAGTTTGACTTTGATGGAAATTATTTTGTTACTGGTTTTGAACGCCTTTCATTAAATAACGTATTGCACTCACACACACACACACACACACACACACACACACACACACACGGTATAAGATAGATAAATAGGAAGGTAGATGTAGGTATAGATGCGTAGTTATTTACTCGTACATTCCTCCATCCATTTATTCATCCATCCTTCCACCCACCTCCTCCATCCATTCATACATGCATTCATACATACATACATACATACATACATACATACACACATACTCACATACATACATGTACTCAAACCCGACATGGTTAGGTGCACACATGCATACATTGAACTGCACCAGAGTTCGCAGTGTCTTTCTGTCAGGCGGTCAGTGCGCTGTGTACGAGAATTTGAGCGGCCTTCAAATTGTTCCATCATATTAGGTAACAATATGATGCAACATGATTAATTATAGAAATGCGATAGTGGATTTCTGTACATTTCCCCTCACCTTGAATCTCCCCTGAACCTTTCCTCTGCCCTGAACCATTTTCCCGATCCGTGGTACTTGAATTAGTTCCTTAACGCTATAATACTTTAGTAAAACCGAACCTTGAATGCGCATGTCTATACGTAAGAGTGGCACTGTGGATCCTTGGCACCCTCAGAAGGGGAAGAGAAGATGGAGGAAGAGGAGGAGAAGGAGGAGGGGAAAGACGAAGACGAATTGTCAAGCCCTGTCTCTCCGTAGCACTCCGTAGAAAACGTTTCAGATAGATTTATGTTCCTTCTTCATTAAGTGTAGGCGTATATTTAGGCCTTGTGACGCAGAAATTATGCAAAATTATCATATACTTGGCAACTCTTCAGAAGTGTATTGCTGGTTTTGGGGAAGTGTCTGAAATAGGCACCGAATGCTTCCTCATTTCGCCAACTCTGCCAGTCAGTCACAGGAAGAGGAAGGGGACAGCTAATTAGTCTTACCTGTGCGGGACTTTTTTTGTACAGCCCATTTGGGCCTAAGTGTTTAATTTATAGAGGATTACCAAAACACCGGGGGGACTAAATTGGCTAGATAGAACAGAATATATATATATATATATATATATATATATATATATATATATATATATATATATATATATATATATATATATATATATATATATATATATATATATATATATATATATCCTTTGGCCAGCTTCCTTTATACGTAGGCATACGTGTGCATATATGCATACATATATAAATGCAGTACATATATGCATACACAATACACCCTGGCATATAAATTGACATGCACAGACCAAAAAAAAAAAAAAAAAAAAAGGAAGACAAACAGACAGATTGAGATATATAAATCTAAGATGACTGACTAAGAGGTTGACTCTTCTTTAGACAGAGATAGATAAACAGACTAACCGAAAGACTCTTCTCCAGAAAGACATATAGATAGACATGAACAGATATGCAGAGACATCCCTCTCCAGAAAGAGAGGTAGATAAATATTAACAGATAAAAACATAGAAGAAACTTCCTCCTACTTATACTGAAAAGACATGCGTGAATAGACAGAAAGACAAAAACAAACTCATCCCCAAACAGAAATGCAGGTAGACATAAACAGGGAAATATATCGAAAAAGTGTCTCACGCAACACCACCCAGCTCCAAGGAAGAAGTGAGCGGTGGGTGAAGGAAGCTTTGGAGTCAGCAGGAAAGACTAGGAAGGTACAGGGAGGAAACACCAAATCTTGTTATGTCCAAGAACAAAGGCCTTTTAGCCTACAAATCAAGTCCAGCCCTCTGTATTATGGGAAATGGAAGGCTCGTAATCTTTTTAGCCAATATGCAACGAAAAGAATGAGAGAGGAAAAAAGATAACACGATTTAAGAAGAGAGAAGCAAAAGAAAGAAAGAAAAACACTAATGTGTAGCGAGTGGTTATGAAACAGACCTTGCACGAGAGAGAGAGAGAGAGAGAGAGAGAGAGAGAGAGAGAGAGAGAGAGAGAGAGAGAGAGAGAGAGAGAGAGAGAGAGAGAGAGAGAGAGAGAGAAACGTAAAAAACTTAACAGAAAACGAGGTCATTGGAAGATTTTTAGTTTTATTTTTTACGTGACAAGGACACCGGCGAAGGGCACAACAATATATATATATATATATATATATATATATATATATATATATATATATATATATATATATATATATATATATATATATATATATATATATATATATATATATAAAAAATGTTTGCTGACAATGCCTCGCCTAAAAAGGAACAAGACAAGAATAACTTGAGTTGTCCAATTTAGTTTCATAGATGTCTTGATAATTCCCTTCCGGAATAGTTCATTTTGCAGGTAGGAGAGAGAGAGAGAGAGAGAGAGAGGAGAGAGAGAGAGAGAGAGAGAGAGAGAGAGAGAGAGAGAGAGAGAGAGAGAGAGAGATAAGGAGAGCTTTCCAAAATTTAGCAGTAAGAGGTATGAAAGATTGACGATACTGTCGTATTTCCATGTTGCACGTTCTTGCTGCGTCCTTAATCTCTAAGACTGGCTTTTGTGGGTTCAAGGGAACGTGTTTAGGTTTTTTATGATTTTTACTGAATTTGTATTATTTACATATATTTACACTCAGACGATCATATACGACTTCCGACAACAACGAAAATCTACGAAAATTGTTTCATCTCTTCAAATATCTCTAACACTTCACATTGCACTTCCCATTTAAGCAACTTCATTCATTTAATACTCAATGATAAATCACATCCTACACAAACCTCGCAACTAATATCATTGGGTAAACCCAACCTACACCACCTAATCCCTCTCTGTCAATATATAACACCAACATTTTACTATGACTGCATTACAACTGCCTGGCTCTACTTACTGGTACTGTGACAGGCGGCTTGCCCATCTTGACCCTCTCTAATCTAACAGCTCTGTCTAGCTTGTCTCTCAGTATGCTTCTCTCTATTCCCGTCTCCTACACCTCATACTATACACGTGATGTTAGAGAGAACTTTTGCCCCATCAAAAGTTCCGTAGCTATAAGATTTATTTTTCAATATTTCAATCATACGGTTCATTTTCCTATACTTTCCGCAAGGTCTATTTTCAAGTAACTATATTTATCTTCCCATACTTCGATCATGCAGTTTATTTTCCTTTAACTTTCAATAAGGTTCATTCTCGAGTAACTTTGGTAACCGCATCTTCCAATCAAGAACAAGGAGGCGGCGTTTCCTATGGTGTGCCGGTTGTCTGTGCTGCCCACGTCATTTGCTTCCGGCGACCTCTGTTTCTTGCGTATACTAATTTAGTGATAGCCACCTGGGCATCTCTTCTTGTAATCTGCTGCTAATCTCCGGCTCTGTTAGTCTTGTGATGACTCACCGCATCTTGTTGTTCTCCTCGGTGGTCACGTCTCGTCTCTTATCTATCAGGGTGGTGATAGTTTCTTGGTACCTGCTTTCGTGTTTATCATCTCCTCTCATTTATTTTTTCTATTTCTTACTTCTTTTTTCATCTCTTCATTTCTTCAATCTTGTTTAATTCTTCTTTCTTCTTACGTGTTTCATTTTTTCTTGTTTCTTGGGTTGCAATACTGGATAATTCATGCTTTACTAAGTTGGATAATAGGGGTGAGAGTATGAGAGTTTACTGATTTGAGATCGCGGGAGGAGTGGGGGAATTATACAATTATTAAGTTCTGGAGAACAGTAACCATGAAAATAACGGTGTAAGTAAGAGATACCACAATGCGACGGTGAGTGAGAGAGGAGTCACTGAGGCGAAAACTTCGAGTCCATGTGTTTAGGAGGGTTGTGTGCAATGCAGCATCAATAGGAGAGATACTGTCCTAAGAGTTCAGGCTTCAGCTGTGTGTGAGTTACTGAGATAGGAAAGGAAATGAGTAAAGAGATTGGCAGCAATCCTTCCTTTGTCTTGGGAATAAGAATATAAGAACATAAAAAAATAAGGAAAGCTGCAAGAATCCCTCAGGCTTACACGTGGCAGTCCCTGTATGAAACATACCTGCCTATTTCCACCTATCATCCCCATCCATAAATTCGTTAATCTTCTCTTAAAGCTTCCTATATAATGTCTTGGCACTAACAATTTCATTACTGAGCCCGTTCCATTCATCTACCACTCTATTTGAGAACCAATTTCTTCCTATATCTTTTATAAACCAAAATTTTTCAAGCCTGAACCTGTTATTTCATGTTCTGTCCTGGTTACTGATCCTAAGAATTTTGTTTACGTCCCCCCTTGTTATGAAGGAAAAACGTTGACTTGAATGCCCCTGTTACTTTAAGAAGATACTTAAGTATTAAAACACACACACACACACACACACACACACACACACACACACTCTCTCTCTCTCTCTCTCTCTCTCTCTCTCTCTCTCTCTCTCTCTCTCTCTTGTCTTGAGATCATAAGTAGCAGCATTAGTCCTTGATCTTCATCTTATGCAGGAAAGGGCCTCTTGGTATCCCTTCCTGAGGCTGCGTGGAGAGCAGTTGAGATTAAAACCGCAAATCCAGTCTAGGCCACTTGAGGGGGAAAGCTGTTCGTGAGTATCTTTTGTTACTAATTTCCTGGAAAGGCATCGATTTACACTTGGATATTTGTGGTAATGCATGACTCTTCTGTGCGCCTGACAGGGAAGCCTCAACAAAAGTTAAGCAGCTGACGTTAAGGCATGGAATGACGGCAAATCGAAAAAAAAAAGAAAAAGAAAAAATGGATGACAGAAATGAATATTCAAAGAATAATAATTATCGTTTTTGTACCACTAGCTTAAAAAAAAAGAAAGAAAACACGTCACTGTTCACGAGGAAGTCACTTTTCAAACAGTGGGCCTGTCCAAGCTCTACAAAGCAGGGGCTGGAATATTCTAATTAAGTCACTCCGATCCAGGACGGCAAGTCTGCGTATATGGAACTGAATCCAATTAAGATTTACAGAAGCGCGCACCACGCTGGACGCATTTATTTATTTATTTATCTATATATTCATTGCATGAATACATCGGCTTAGAATGAAAAACAGAATATAAGTTTAAGTTGTCATGTTGAAAAGAGAGTTATAATTACAATTAATCTCATAGCACAAAGGGGTCAGTTTTACAAAACTGCTGCGGGGTCACTTTAAACAGGTTGCGCAGATATCGTCTAGTTATGGATCTGTTTTTCTTTTTTCTGATCTCCAGTACATTTGTTACTTCAGTGCAGCTTGAAAGGATTTTCTTTTTTTTTAATTATACATGTTTGATATTCCAAGTGATGTAAATTTTGTCTTGCACAGGCAAACACTTTTATGCACATCGTCCTCGTTTTCATATAAACTATCCGCTCGTAACTCCCAACTTAACTATTTTACCTTAAAAAAAAAAAAAGAAATTCTATAAGATTTGCGAGAAACCTATCCGAAAATGCAAAGTAAAATATTTTCTCACATACCCGTATATTTTTCGAAAGATGTGGAGTATTTAGCCGTTTTGAGAAGTCAGATTTCTACTGCAAGCCTTTTTTTTTCTTTCAATATTCATTGTAATGTCGATGTGTGCCATCTGATAGTGTGGCTGAAAAGAAATTGTCTGCTGATACAAAGAAGACTTTTTTTTTTTTTCCCCCATTTGATGACAGTATTCCAGCAGTGAGTGTGTCACCGCGAAACGGACGCAAGAAAAGCATCTGCGAATCTAGGTAACGTAAGTATGTATATAGCATGTGTGTGTGTGTGTGTGTGTGTGTGTGTGTGTGTGTGTGTGTCCTGAAATAGGTTCTAGTGAAAAGGACACATAAATGGCCAAGTCTAGAATGAACTGGATAATATTCTTGAAGTCGATCACAAACAACCTGAGATTAACAAAAGAGAATTGTTTGTTCTTCCTTTGAGTTCCTCTTCGTTTGAACCCGCATCACGTGATTGGAAGTAACCGCCACCACCTCTATCACCCTCGCACGCCCGCCACCAGCCTACCGACATGTGTAATGCAGAACACAGGACAAAGGAATACGTCTCCTTGACCTCATTCCTCCCTTATGACTCTCCTTCGTCTCCTTCCTCTCCTTTCTTTTATTTGTGACATCCCTTCATACTCTTGTTCCCCTTTCTCCTTTCCTCCTCGTTTGCTCTCCATGCACCCTCGTCTATTCTTACTGAACAGAGCTTTCTCATTGTATTTTTCCCAATTTCCTTTGGTAGCAGTGTAGTAGTTATAGACTCTTCCCCTCTGTTCTTCCTTCACGCTCTTTTCCCTCCCCTTTTCCTCGGAGAAACACATTCGTATCCTACATATTTTCCCTTTTCTCCTTTCTCCTTTCTTGCTCGTTAAATTTTGCTATGCTTTTTTTATTCCCCTTCTACGCTTCCCTCCTTCCTTTCCTGTCAGGAGGCTGTTTCTCTGCCTTCTTCGTTTCTCCGCTGTGCTCTGTTCTCCCTTCCTTTCTCGTGTCACGCTTTGAATTTTATTCGTATGGAAAATTTATTACCGCATTCAGCATGCTTAAGGAGGGACCGTGTAACTAGATTTAATGCAGTCTTGTGACTGCAGTCCTTCCTTGGTATTAGGAAAGGAAGAAAGGACGAAAAGTAATTAAAGTTCAATTTAAGTTAAGTGAATGTTAAGAGGTTTCATTAAAACTATAGGTACACTTTTTTCCTTTTTCAATTTTTCTTACTTTTGTTACTTTCCTCAAAGTTTTCAGGCTGCGTTAATGGAGGAAACAATTTTACGATTGTTTTTTGATTGCTTGCGCTTTCAATCTTTTTTCGCTTTGTTGGGAATCACCTCGGATCCACTCCACATCCCCACTGCGCCTGTGGACCCCTCGCATCAGTCTGCCCGCCCCTGTCAGCTTCACTCCTCTGACGCATTATCCTGTCTCCACAGTCTACATAGTCTATTTGATCTCACTTCCCTACGCGTCCCTACATCATTTCGGCCTCAGTTTAACAAGAATGTCACGTGTAATGCTCTTGACACAAGGCCAATAGTGTTAAATCCATTCCCTGGAGAACTGTTTGTAGAAAAATGTAGCTCTTGATTTAGAATTCAGCAGCAGTGGTTGTTCCTCGTAAGTTGTGAGGAGAAGGGAACAGGTGTGGTTGATAATCGAACTCAAAAATTTTATCTCCAGTATGGCCACCTCAGCATTGCCTCGTTATGTTTTGTTATGGTTAAGTCATGACATTGCAATCTCAAACCAGCACAACTGTTACGCCACGGTCACATGTTTGCTTCTTATATATGTACATCTTCCTTATTCTCTCTCTCTCTCTCTCTCTCTCTCTCTCTCTCTCTCTCTCTCTCTCTCTCTCTCTCTCTCTCTCTCTCTCTCTCTCTCTCTCTCTCTCTCTCTCTCTCTCTCACACATCTTTTCTTGTTTTTCATCTTATTTTTTTTTGTTAGTGACAAAGAGAATATTAACAACGAGAATATTAACATTTATGGACAAATTCAAATGCAACAGATAATAAGGCAGGTTCTTAGAATTACGACTACCACTGACTGTAATAATGATGATGTTTATGATTTTCCCGATTGGTGATGATATAATATAACAGTGGTGACACTGATGGCGACGGAGGTGATTGTGACAGTGGTGTTGACAGTGATAACAAACAGAGATGACAACAGTGTCAGTGATGGTTGGTAGTGATTACAGCACTGAGTGTCAGTGGTGGTGTTGACAGAGTGCTGGTGGTGGTGACAGTGGTGTTGATAATGGTGATGGCGTTGACAAACGAAAAGGTGTTTTAGGATCCTTGTAATAGTTTGAAATTTTGCATCAAGAGCTGGAAAAACACGGAAGAGAACCCGACTAATAATTTCTGTGACCTTTGGAAACCGTGTTTCAAAATACAGGCAGAGTGTTTTCTGCACTGAGGCGATGCTGAGGCAAAGATCAGGGCGGCGGCAACAAACGTGTAAATATATTATCTGTCATTATTATCATTTTCATAATTATTAACTCAAATAGCTTTTTATTACACGTTTATGACAATTAGTAATAAGAAAATAAAAGTGGTCGTTATTGCACAAATGCTAAACACAAAGGCAATAATGTCATCCGGGGATTATTACAGGCGAGGAAAAAAAAATCGAAACTCTTGCTAATTGAATCTGAAATCATTATGATGTTAATTAAACAGAGCAGCATTATACCGACATTATACGTGTGTGTGTGTGTGTGTGTGTATGTTTCATTTCCTCGAGATCCTCTTCCCCAGAGTACTGTTCTATTTACCATATTCAGCCACTTCCCAGGAAATAATCACCATCCGTTATTCTATTCCCCATCCATCCGTTCCCATCATTCCTCATCACCTCTATACCACTTATCATTCCAGTGCAACTCCTCTCACTTCACTACCCATTATTTCCCCATCACCAATGACTATAATCACATATATTACCCCATCACCTCCATCACTATACCACCCATTATCTCAACAATAACCACCCATCGCTTATCAATTCCCATCACTAACCTTTACTTTTCATAATTATTTCCTATCTGTTTTTACCTTCCATCTACCTGTATCACACCTGAGCGCACGCCACCCCTCACCACCTCCTATTATCATCTTCCATTACTCTCTCGTGACCCTATCGCTTGCCATATGACCTTGCTAAACATTGGTACTCTATGAATTAACAACTTAACTAACCTAAGTCTAACCTAACATTTTTACTTTAATCAACTATTCCTAACCTGATCTAGCAAAAACCTAACTTGACAACCTAATCAAACCTAACCTAGCACCTTTACGAAATTAACTATTCTTACTTGACGTAACAAAATCCGAACGTAACTTAACATCTTAACATGTAACCTAACATCCTAAGTTTTCTATTTTGTAATTTTTACTTTTTTTTTTCTTTCACTTCATTGCTGCATTAAATTATGTCACTTATAGTTTCATGAGCTCATTTTCGTTTCTTAACACTCGGATGGATCTCTGCTGTAAAACTCCTGCCACCAGATGTCACTCCTGCAGGTGCCTGGCGTTCACTTGAATCTGCTTCAGGTTGCGTAATTTGTATTTTTTTTTTTTCCGAGAAGCTGTAATGTTTAAAGTTGTTTTAATGGGAATGAACTTTTAATTAAAGAGGAGTCAAAGTGAAAAAGTCCCTACTATTCTTCTGCTTCCATTTAACCGAGTGAACGACAAGGGGAGAGAGAGAGAGAGAGAGAGAGAGAGAGAGAGAGAGAGAGAGAGAGAGAGAGAGAGAGAGAGAGAGAGAGAGAGAGAGAGAGATGGCAATTTGTCTTTCCTCAGTGAAATTATTACAGACTTCAGTAAAAAAAATTTTCTTGAAATGCCACATCACATATTTAGTTAAGTATTTTCATGTGCAATTGTTACTTTCTGGCTTAAATAAAATTCCCCCGTTTTTCGCTCTTTTACGTGCATTTTGCCACGATCAGATGACCAGAGAAAATAGTTTTAAACACATTTTTGAAATATGTGAAATCCTACGCGTAATATGTGAAATCCTACGCGCATTGTATTCTGTAACATTGTTCGTGGAAAAGGGAGAAAATGCAATAATAAGGTAATAATTCTATAACATGACCGTGCATTAACATATAACTCCTTTGTGTAACGTGGAACTTTGTAAACATATACGGCAGAATCACGAATCTTCCCTAATAAATCTTGAAAAGTTTCCCGAAGGAGTATATTTTTCCATTTATCGTGCGTTGTGCTTTGACTCAAGGAAGGTCGGGAGGGGAGAACGTGACCTCTTGTGTGGGACGCTCCGTAAAGAGAGGCGGCGGCGAGGTTGTTGGGCAGGGGTGCATAGACTGGAGTTTGAAGGTGGTCACGCGTAGCAATCAGCCGAGTATTGAAACCAGAGGAGTGCATGCTCACCCCACTCTTTGCCTCTCTTCTTTTATGTTGTTCAGCGTGTTCCCCCCGGCTCCTATTCATCGTAGTCTTCTTCTTCTTCTTCTTCCTCTTCTTCTTCTTCTTCTTTGGTTGTTGTTGTTGTTGTTGTTGTTGTTGTTGCTGCTGCTGCTGCTGTCGTTGTTATTCGTTTTCATTTTCATCTTGTTGTTGTTGTTGTTGTAGTAGTAGAAGTAGTAGTAGTTGTTGTTGTTGTTGTTGTTGTTCTACTTCTAATTCGTCTTCTATTGTTGTTTTCGTTCTTGTTTTGTTTTTGTTTTTATTCTTCTTGTTCTTGTTCTTATTTTTCTCTTTCTTGTTTTTCTTCGTCTTCGTCTCCTGAGTAACCAAAGCTACTCCACCCTCCATCTCTTTCTCGTCTTCCTCTTTCACCAGTTGCGATAGTTTGCAAGATACCCTGATGTATTCTAAAAGGTCTCATTGTCTCTTTCTCCTCTTATTCCTCCTCATTCTCCTCCTCCATCTCCTTGGCCTTCGTCTTTCTCTGATTACAAAGTCCATTTTAAAAGAAGTTTGCAATTTCTTTTGGCTGAGCTCTTTCTTGATTGCATATAGACACGCAGAGAGTAAGAGGGAGAGGAGAGTAAGAAGGAGAGGAGAGTGAGAGGGTGAGGAGAGTGAAGGGAGAGTATTACGGATAGTGGGGATGAAAAACGAGTAAGAGAAGAATATGGTGAAAGAAGGAAGGAGAGACGAAGAAAGGGGGAAAGAGAAAGGGGTGAGGAAATATGTTTTCGGGAAAGCGAGAAAAGAAAAGTGTGGTGAAGGAAAGAGGGAGGACAAATATTGAGAAAAAAGAAAAGGTGTAAATAGCATGAGTGGAGAGAGATTTGTGTGAAGTAAGGTGAGAGAGAGAGAGAGAGAGAGAGAGAGAGAGAGAGAGAGAGAGAGAGAGAGAGAGAGAGAGAGAGAGAGAGAAATAAAAACAATGGAAAGAAATAACAAGGGAAGGTGAGGGAGTAACCATCTTGACGTTCGATAAGTGGAAGAACTGTGTGAGTGAGGCGCTGAAGAGGGTCGATGACTCCCCTCTCTTATACTGCGACCGGTGTGGGATGTGAGGGCTGAGGGTGAGGGCTGGAACCTTTCGATAAAGTACAATATTGCCGTCTTTTATGCCACTGTTGAATACTGCTGGTTTCTCTTTGTTGCGGTGTGTTATTGAGCGGTTATATTTAGTTTAGATTTTGCTTCGTTTTATACATTTGGTAACTTTTTTGTGAGTGTAACGGAACTGTTATGATTTTTCTGTGGTATTTTCTTTTGCTTCTTCCTTCTCTTGATTCTTCTTCCACGCATATACTTCTTCACCTTTTCTTACTTATTCAGGTAAACTTCACTTCCTCCTTCTCTTTTTCCCTTTCTTACTTGAGGGTAACCACTTACGCTTCTCTCTCCATCTTTTCCTCCGTCTCCTTTTTCCTTTACAAGCTGCAATGGATCATCATTCCTTCATTGTAGACCAAAAGATATTTTGGTATTCTGCATAATGCTTGTAATCCACTTCCTCCTCCTCCTCCTCCTCCTCCTCCTCCTCCTCCTCCTCATCTTCTTCTTCTGCTCCTGCTCTTTTTAATTCTCCTCCTCATGTCACAAAAGCAGCCAATCATGTCTCTTCAGCGGTGCTTCCAAGTGTCCACTTAAGAGCTACAGGATATCTTTGTGTGGTTTGCCGCTTCCTTTCCCTCTTCTCTTATTAGGGTTTGAAATTATTTCGATTTCAATTTTCTTGTGGTTCTTTCATTCTTGTCTGAGTGTTACGTCCCGGTGTGTTTGTGTGGTGGGGGGAGAGTGTGTCTGTCTGAATGTCTGGGTGTCTATGTATGTTTTCTCTCTCTCTCTCTCTCTCTCTCTCTCTCTCTCTCTCTCTCTCTCTCTCTCTCTCTCTCTCTCTCTCTCATTTCTGTTTTTTAATATCCTTTTCCAGATGACCTGATACATACTATTATTTCCATTATTTTGATTTCGCTTTGTATTTTCCAGTTATCTTTAAGTTTACAGTTAGATTTACGTTGTTATTGTGTGCGGCGCTGTACAACAGACTCGCTGGCTGGCGATGGCTGGGTCGCTTGAGGCCTGACGCCATCCCGTCGTACGCCGTCCACAGCCGTGCGGTTCCTGCCGTGGTCGGAGAGGTGCTGCTCGACTCAAGATTCACCGAATATCGCCTTTGCATGGAGATACTGCTATTCAAGGCACACTCTGTGAACGCGTGCGCGCTGTACTTTGGGTGTGCAGCATGACTCCTCGCTGTGTCCCTGACGTGGTGGCTCTTGCGGCCGTGTCTGCGTTTCCTTTACAAGCATCTACTTTTCATGTTTTTCCACTTTGGCGGCAAAAAACGCGAGGAGGAAGATGGAGTCCTTGCGGCGCCGCGTTTGTTTCCTGTCGGAGCAGGAATTGCTCACCCTAGGAGCCAGAGGTCAACTGCACGGCGGCTACTTCGGCGTCGTCACAAAGTATACATACGAAGGGAGGGATGCCATTATCAAGAGACTGAAAGACCGTCACGGTGTTGTGTTACTGTTGCGAGAGGGCCACCTGATGGTGGAGGTGGAGGAGGCAGGCGAGGTGCCCGAGGTCTTGGCCGTGTACCTGGAGCCTCCCGCCATGTTGCAAATGTTTGTCGGAGACACTTACGACGAGTACTTGCAGGAGTGTTGTGTGGGCGGCTTTCTGGATTCATTGGTGACCATCCCCCGCTTGATTGGGGAGATTCATGCCAAGGGAATCTTTCACAACGAAGTGAAGGCTTTGAATATCACTTTTACGGGCAGCGTGCGTGAGCTTGAGTTCCACCTCATCGACCTCGGCTTGGCGTGTCGCTTCGGGCAGATTGCCACCGAATTAGAGACGTCGCAGTGAGCGTTTTGATACCAGATAGCGCCAGAATTTTTAATTCTCGCCGGAAAATAAATACTTTTTGGGGCAAGGTTTTACAAGCTTACAAAGGTGTATCGTTGCACAGTAATGCGTCTGAATTTTAAGTCAATTAATTTCGTGATAACTGACAGCACATGACATTGTTTGAGCTTCTATTCATAATTTCAGATAATATTCTTAAAAGAGCCTATAAGTGTATCAAGGCAGGCAATCTGTAATTTTCTACTGACCTCAATGGAAGTATACTAATATATACTTGCATTTTCATGTACTAAACAACAGGCAAATCCATTTAATGTAAAGAAAATATAATTTTGTATCAGAGACTTTATTTTTGCGGTACGATCACTATCCTCGGGTACTTGGGCAGCGAGCAAACCAAAACACAGACACTCGACTACCCTGCACAATGGATACATCACCGCCACAATCATGGACTACAGCGGAATTAAGAAAATTCTTGAAAGAACGAGCTATACCCTATTCTGGATATAGTAAAGCAAAGTAAAGGCCTTTGTATCGGCAGAACTGAGAGGCTATTGTTTACACTTTACACTCCCTAACGGCGCGCGGCGCTTTCTTTAACTGAAGAATCATGATCAAGATAAGTACGTCGTACGTCCGCCAGCGGTGCTGTTCTTTTTTTATTTCACTGATTACTTTCATATACAGGACGTGTCAGTGATATCTGATATTTTTCAACATTCCCAGATTAAATGCACAAGCCGAAGTCAACATCCTTTTATTTTTACTGTTTATACTTACTTAAAAAAAAATTCATTACCTATTTTTAGTTTTATCTTATAATTCAATTAACAAAGCCTTATCATACACCAGTAAGTATGAATATTAATATTAAGGGTTATGTTTTTAATTTTAGATACACTTGTGCAGCAATTCATGCTGTACTTTTCCTGCACATC
>NC_087159.1:9990000-10002500 GCF_035594125.1 Scylla paramamosain
TCGCTACCAGGAGGGTCATTAGCTAATGCTGCTTGGATGAACGCGCGAACAAGGAAGGGGAAGTTTCATTGTCGTGTCGCTACTTATTCGCCATCAATTTCCATACTAATGTCATTCCTGCAGCAGTAATAGTAATGCGAGGACAGCACCAGCGAACAACAACAACAACAACAACAACAATAACAACGACACTAGTAATAACAATAACAACAACAACGATAACAATAATAGACGATAATCTTCCAGTGCTATTAACATTTTTTTTTTTTTTTTTTTTTGCTGTTCCTGTTCCTGCTGCTGCTGCTATCAGTGTTATGATACGAGTACTGAAAGCTAATAGAGTACTGATGATGATGATGATGGTGATGGTGGTGGTAAAAAAAAAAAAAAAAAAGGAAAAAGGATAGAAATTAGCTCTCATTATATAAGTTTAATATTCTATTACACTTATATCAGGTATTAATTATATTCTCCAAATCTTAATGCCTTTTTTTTTATGAATATCCAATGATTAATAACTGACTGGCTTTTCTGTCGTAAATATTCTGCCTTTCTTTTGAATTTATTACATAATTGCTGCTTTACGACATGACGTCTCATATAGAAGAGGAGGAGAAGTAAGGATGAGGGAGAGGAGGGGGGAAGTAGGAGGAGGACGTGGAAGAAGAGGAGAAAGAGGAGGAGTAGGAGGAGGAAGAGGAGGAGGAGGAGGTGGAGGAGGAGGAGGAGAAGAATGAGGAGGGGAAAGGAAGAATGATCTCGAGCAGGATAAAGAAGAGATGAGAAAAGAAGGATAAGAAACAGAAAATTTAAGATTGGAAGGATGAAGCGGATGAAAATACGAAGAAATGGTAAAAAAAGAAGAGGAAAAAGGAGATTGCCAAGAACGAAGAGGCTTTGAAAGTTCGGAGAGAAAAAGAGAACAGAAGGAGAAAAGAGGAAGATCGAATGAGAAGGACGAAGAGGAGGAGGAAGAGGAGGAGGAGGAGGAGAAGGAGGAAGAGTAGGAGGATTGGAAGGCTTGTGTGATATATTACATATCAGATCATAAGTTAATTAAAAATAGGATACGGAACAATACGTTAATTAATACTGCCCTCTCTCTCTCTCTCCCTTCGTGTTAGGCTTAGTGAATGAGTTTTGTCTGTATGGAGAGATGTCTTACAGGAGAAATGAAAGAAAAATCACCATATTTTTGTCTGAAAATCTGAGATGGTGTCAGGTAAATATTAGCATTTTATCTTAAGTTTCTTAGTAAAAGTTTTGGTGAACTCTATGACAGTACAATGGGCACTCTGCGTCTCGGCAGAGTCACGCGAGATCACGAGTTCTCGCCCTGGGAAGCTGATGAAATATCCGACCTGGCTCAGCACTCGCCCCTGTTCGCCGCTGATAGTGACTTCGCCATTTCCAAGCGCAAATGTTTGCTGTCCTTTAAGAGACGCGAATTCATATATAATATCATATATTCAGATGAACGGAAGAGTTTTGAAGAAATCTGACTACGACCCAACACGCCAATGTGGAAGTCTTATTCTCACTTCACTGTATGACCAGACACTGGGCACAGTCATGTTTATTTAATGCTGCTCATTAACTCTTTCATCCATTGCAATATGGATATGGAATGGTAAATTGTACGCACGTTTATTAGGACATGACTACGTCATGCCTATTATATATATATATATATATATATATATATATATATATATATATATATATATATATATATATATATATATATATATATATATATATATATATATATATATATATATAATCGCTTATACTGTATATACACACATTATGAACCATGGGGCATCCCTTTTTTTTTTTTTTTTTTTTTTTTTACAGATTACATATTTATTTATTCACACAATACGTATGTTGACAGATGCCGGTACGGGTCTGCTGTTGTAGTCGTAATTGATTTGATATTAAGACGTGTGTCTTACATGCATTCACTCGTAAGTTTCTGCATGCATATAGATTTCATGACTTACCAACTTTGTACAGTGCATTTATCAGGCTGAAAGTCGTCAGACTAAACTTCTTCCTAGTATAATGTAATCACAAAATTCAAGTCAAAAGTTATTCAGGTTGACTGATATAATGAAATTAATGCCCTTTCCTTTCATTTATAACTAAAAGTTTAAAAGTCTCACAAATAATTGACAATGTTGCGACAGAAAAGGGACAGGCATAGTTATATATTCGTAGTAGACATGATCAAACTTCGAAACGAGAATATTTGGGGAGACTTTTTGGTGCAGCACGCAATTTCAGAACCACTGATATGGGGACAACCTGCTCCACGATTACCTCAACGAAAAGTTTAGGCATGTGTAGTCATCTTGCGTGCTTCATCCTGAAGACTGTTTTGGCTGGTGGATGGTCACAAGATCAGTGTTCCTGTGGCCAGTAGGAGTCAAGTCCTGTTACGGTAACTAAACAAATTCACTTGTCATAGATCCATAAAAATTATAAATTTATTATAATAAATAGTATAAATATATCGAATGAAGTTCACATATTTCTCGTCCCTCTTAATTTCCATGATACACACCATTTACCCTTGCACATCACTAGGCGTGCTTCAGAAATTCATCCTATTTAGTCGAAGGGCTGAGTACGTGGGGTAGTAGTAGTTTTCATTTGAAGTAACAGAATATTGCAGCATGGGTGTGTTAGTTTTCGATTAGGAAAGATCTCTGGCTTCCTACTGTGGCGGCTTATTGTGTAACTAAGATATATATATATATAATAAAATTGGCGTACGAGAGTGATGGTTACGTACCCCAGTTTAAAACAATTAGCTAAAACCATTTTTAAAACTAACCATTTTTAACACTAATTTTGAAACCATTTAATTCGTGCGCGAGATACTTGCTTCTAAAAAAAATAATTACTTCTGTCATGCGCTTCGTTGTTATCTTCTTCCAACCTACATTTATTTCCCTCTGCCGCTAGAAATCAGTATATTATTACCATTTATATTCTGCTGGAAAGCAGTACGTTACAATTTACCAAGTATTGCATACAGCAGGAGAATTTCGTGCTCAATGAAGCAAGAAACACTCGGTTCAAGAACTTTTATTTAACTTCGCGGTTCATTAATACCGAGAACATTTTATCAATTTCGAAGTAGTGTCGAGAAATTTTATACATTAACTCCACGAGTGGTAAAACTTTACGAGTTCTGTAATGCCCAGTTGATGAGGCCGAGGTGGAAGGGCACGCTGGAATACACACCGGGGTACTCTGCTACCCCACACTGACTGCCGAAGCTCACCACACCCACTACGTACCACTTCCCGTCGTGATCTCTGTACAGCAGCGGTCCACCGGAATCACCCTGGAAAAAAAAGATGACGTTAAATACTCGAGTAAGCTACAAGTGCGGCAAAAGTGGGATAAAAAAAAAAAAAAAAAAAAAAAGCACACGTTAAGTTCAAATATTTGTTAGGAACTTCATAGTGTAAGTTTACCTGACAAGCATCCTTGCCTCCTACTAAGTCACCAACACAATACATTCGGTCTGCTTTAAACTCGTTGTACACGTCAGAGCAGCGGGAGTCGTCAAGGACCGTTAATTTCACCTGGCGCAGTTCATTGACCACTGGACCTTTGTACACTGTTGCTCCCCAGCCCACGATGAATAGTTCAGTCCCCACAGGTAGATCCAACTCTATGGGTATTCAAAGCAAGATAAAAAGAGCACAAGGCAAGCTGCATGCAACACGTTACATTACTGGGAATTCTTGTATTATCTTTACACTGCCGGCAGTTCTTGTATTATCTTTCGTATTTCCAGCGAAACATTCAAATGCAACATTCTCAGATATATATACAATAAGTCTTGCATGCATCGTCCTCACGTGCTGAAGGGAGACAAACAGGGGTCACGTCGCTCCCTCCGTCTATTTCATCCTGCACCACCAGCACTCCGATGTCATTGTTGTGTAACGTGGGGTAGTTGTACTGGTTGTGTGTGAACGCCTCGTGCACCCACTCAGTTCTGGAATCCGACTCCTCGTTCGTGGAGAGGTCGTAGTCCCCAACAGTCACTTTGAGGGGCAGGCGATCCGCTAGGTCAGGACTGTAGGAGAGCAAGACAAGATCAAATGGTTCCACTGGAACAGGTCAAGGTTGATCGTTACCTTTAAAAACCACATGGTGGCATTCCACACTTACTGTTCAATGCAGTGGGCGGCAGTGAGGATAAAAACCACATGGTGGCATTCCACACTTACTGTTCAATGCAGTGGGCGGCAGTGAGGATGTGTCGGGAAGAGATGAGAACACCACCACAGTAGTGACTGCCGTACTTGTCCTTCACCGCCACAGCCCACGGCCACGCCCCAGTAGTAGACAACAATCCGCCGATGATGCGCCCTCGTGATCCACAAGTGTCGAGACGCAATTCAGTGGAAGCATTTATTGGCCCAAGGCTGTACACCTGGCGAAGTCCTGGCTCGCCAAGGATGACCTCAGGGCCGCTGGTGGTCATGGTGTCAAGATCAGGCTCCTGTGATCCGGTGGTCGTAGTTTTAATCTCTGCCGTGGATCTCTCCTCGTCCAGTAGGGTAGAGTCATGTTCCTCTGTAGCTGTATGTTGTTCCTGGGCAGCCGTGATAGTTTCATCGTTTGTAGTAGTTACTTCACCTGCTGGGAAAGCTGCAGGGTACTGGGATACGTGCCTATCACTAAACTCACAGAAGTTAATTAAAAACCTTCCAGGTCACCAACAACTTTCATGAAACATAACTTCTAGATATAATCATTAACATCTATTTTAATAATCATTAACATCAGTTTTAACTTAACTTGACCAACTGCTTGATTATCATCAAACTTACCTCGCCGTAAAATAGTTATCACAAAACTGTCACTTAACCTTACATCACAGTTTATTGGGATAGCCTTCCCGTGCACTGCTTTATTGGGATAGCCTTCCCGTGCACTGCTTTATTGGGATAGCCTTCCCGTGCACTGCTTTATTGGGATAGCCTTCCCGTGCACTACCATGTGTATCCCTGCAACTTAAATATCACTAACCCTCACTGGTCGCTGGAGTTCCAGTAGATGCACCACCGTTTCCCTCAGTGGCAGTGGCTGGCGTAGTTATATTACCGCCCCCAGACGAATCTTTAAAAACAAGTTACTATACAAACACGTCAATTTTCAGAATATAACATGAAATCTTAAAATCGCTGTCCCCCAAAACAATAACAACCTTTAACGCACCGTACTGGCCAAAACAAAGCTGAGCAGTAGCACACAGAAAGAGGACCACAAAACCGGTCCTCATATCCAATGCTAGAGACCGAGTCGTCGCCATAGTGTTGTTTGGTGGACTGCTTCAGAGCATTGCTCCTCCTGCCTCCTTGACTCCCTTCCCAATCGGCTTGAGCTGCTTCACTCACCAAGCTTCGGGACGACCAGTGCTCGACATTTGTTTCAGGGAAAAAGTAACGATAGGCTGACGAATACTGTTTTTGCCTACCTAGTTCGCCCCTGTTTATTTATTCATATTTTCAAATTAAAGAAACAATTTACACTCTTAATAAATGTTCTGGTCGTGATGGAATTTGTGTGTGAGAGAGAGAGAGAGAGAGAGAGAGAGAGAGAGAGAGAGAGAGAGAGAGAGAGAGAGTTCTCTGAGGATTCAGAAATTTTCATAAGTACGTAGGAACGTACCCAGGCTAAAACAACACGTTAACAGATCCCAAGTTCGTACATCTGACGACACATTTATTTTTGCGTGTATTAGTTATTTCATCATTACTCCCCTTCTTTCTATTTCCATGTCACAGTAATTGATTATTATAGATGTTTTGTCGTTTCCTGGTACTCCACCTCCCTTTTTTATTACTTTCTCCGTTCGTTTGTCGTCGCTTAAAACATATACACGAATATCAATGTCCGGGGGACCAATAACATATTATTATTACTCTTGTCCTGTTACTTCCTTCCCTTTCCTGTGACCTGAATTATTTCAAGAGGGAGGTCTCAGGACAATTCAGCTTTGGGTAGTCCTTTTGTCCCTTTTTTTTTTTTTTTCTTTAGGGACTGGTATCTCAGTGGGCCTTTCTTTTTTTATAAATTTTGTTCCCCTTGCCCAGTATTCCTCTTTTATATACTGCATACGTACACACACACACACACACACAAACACACACACACACACACACACACACACACATATATATATATATATATATATATATATATATATATATATATATATATATATATATATATATATATATATATATATATATATATATATATATATATAAGCTTAATTCCTCCTTTTCTACTGGCTCTTTTGTTCCCCAATTTCCCACTCAACGTCCCCACCCTCCTTTACCAATAGTGACCTGTAGCTCATCGCTCCGTCCCTTTGTTACTTTATCCCTTCAACACTTTAACACTTTACGCGTATTAATCGTTCACATGTTCCTCGAGTCCCATTGTAAACCTGCCGCCCTTCTCCCTATCGCTCTTGATCCTTTTGTGCTTCATCAATACAGTAGAACACGAAAGAATGAATGCAATGCAATCTGGACAAGAGGATTATTGTTACACATTATCGAGTAGTTCTACTTGTAAGTTCATGTTGGTCTTGTATTTTTTCTGTCCATTCTTTCTCGCAAAACTGAATCACACAAACAATGATAACTTTCCCAGAATGTTATGCTGACTAACATTTAACCTTATACATATCTGAACTATTTTTTACTGATATGTTTGTGTGTGTGTGTGTGTGTGTGTGTGTGTGTGTGTGTGTGTGTGTGTGTGTGTGTGTGTGTGTGTTCATATCATTAATTTACCTGTGTATACCCATTAATTCATATGCTTCGCCTATGCCTATCTATCTGTCTGTCAGTTTATATATTTGTTTGTCTGTTTCTATTCTATTTTGTATTCGTTTGGTTGTCTATCTGTCTCCCTACTTACCAGTCTGCATGACCACGTGCGTGCGTCCCATTATGTTTGTCTTTGTCTTTGTATGTATGTATGTATGTATGTATGTATGTGTATTTACTGTGCATGTGTGTAGGTCCCGCAACTCTCAGGATTAAAAAAAAATAAATAAATAAAAGTAACAACTAAGCAGAACTATTTTCCTGTAGCAAACTCTCCACGCAGGAAATATGAGTAGAAGACTGTTTATTATAAGGTTTGTTATCATAAGGAGCATGAGGGAGGCGCTTCGATTAGCGATTACTGTGTCAGACAGTTTCGATACTTTCCAAACAGCAGTTACGAGTTTAGTGGGAGCATATTGTGAATTTAGCATTAATAGTACAGTGAAATATAGTCTGGATATAGCATGAGCATTCCAGTCGCCTTTCCTGTTCAGTATGGCGCTCCATGAAGGGAGAAGCGTGAGTGTGTGGGAGCGATGGTGTGTCAGTGAGGTTCAGGGTAGGCTGGATTGAGCCGGGAGTTGTTTATAATGACAAGTGTATTCGTGCGTGGAGGTTGTCACGAGAGAGAGAGAGAGAGAGAGAGAGAGAGAGAGAGAGAGAGAGAGATTAGTTTTCATTAATCTAATGTGCTTTAAAGTCACCATTACATTAATCAAGAAGCAGCAAAATAAAACAAAAAACTAAAAGACTGCTACATGGTATTAAAATAAACATGTAACTGAAAATGTAGTCAGTTTTAATAATATAATAGCAGCAGCGAGGAACAATTCTTCCGGTAGTGCAGTAAAATGTTAATTCTGTTATGTTTTACCAACAATGTTGCGTACTGTAATTATCCTACCCGAGGACATACGAGCATGGAACCCTCACTGACGGAGGCTCTCACTCGCTAACTGATCACTGTATTCCTGTCTTATTTTGAATCGTGCGACCAACCCACCAAAATCATACCTTATGTGGGTAATTCGGTATATTATAATCAGGTAAGAAAGAGTTTTGGTAACAATAGAAAGTTTACCTCACATCTTAATACAAGACAGGAATACATTGGCCAGTGAGCTGTTGACAGCACTAGGATGAGTCCCAAGTGGCAAAATCAGTGTTTGACAGAATTGGTGAAATAAGATTATATTTTTAAATGATCAAAAACCTTTTTGCACTTTTTTTCGTGTTGGATAAAACTATTACGAATAGTTTATTATTTAACAAGTTACGCAGTTACCTCTGTTGTACGAATATTAATCCACTAACGTTATCGTTAATTTGTTTTTATTTTCCCTAGTTTGATACCGAATTGCTGCCTTAGGTTGCCGATCCACCAAACCTATTATGAATCAGCTCGAGCTCCTGACACTGAGCAAAACGCTTCATATATCGTTCCAGTGTTGCTTCGAGAAGGAGAGACTTCAGCAATACCAAATTAGATCAGTTGTGAACATTTGAATAAACCGCAAACACCAATAACCATTTGTCCATTTTGTTCTCATTTGTTATATCTTAATGCGTTATTCAGGCAAATCACGTAACACATACATCAAGTAATGGGTACAGGCAAAACATAAATTAAAGAAACGTGTTTTTGCAGGGCACTTACTGAAGGTTGCTAATATAATGCACATAATATTCATTGTTGCCAAATATGGGGAAGAAACCAGAAAATTTAATGCGTTTTATTTCATTAGCCTGTCTCAATCCAGAACAGGACTAAGGCTGGGCATAATTCATCAAGGGGAGTGTGAATACAGATTCATAGTTGTAAGAACACTAAAAGATGATGAGAAAATTAATACAATGAGTGACATTTATGCCACTAGAATACGCTGCTGACTATGATGTGTAAGACAACGAACATCCACCACAAGGCGGAGAGCGAGCCAAAATCAGATTGAGATTGTCACTAGAAGGTGTTCACGGGTGACAGCACTTGCTGAGTACGAGACAATCCTGCTAAGTAAGTGAAGTGTGTTTCTTCTTCCACACCCACGCCCTGCCACACCAATAGCTCAGCCTGAGAAGCGACGATACAGCGTGACTGTGGACAAAACAAAAGGACATGGAACACACTGCTTGGAAGGAGTAGTAGTGGTGACTGCGATGTGCGAGTATTGAGGCAATATACAGACCATTTGAATATGTTCTTTCAGTTGAGCACGACGGGTTCCTTCTATATTGATGATCCATATATTAGTTATTATACTCGTATATGTGTGTAAGCTCAAACTACGAGGGCGGCATATGGCCACGTGGAGGCGACTCTCCCCCCTTCGCAACTTCCCTGACTTTCCTAAGTGTGTCAGTCACCTAAGGAAACACCTGGAGTTGCACCTTATCACCTCCACACTCTTTCCTCCTAAACAAAGTAACAAGTGCATTGTGTGTGATTGGTAACGCCTCTCGCTCCGGGCTAAATAAGTTAAAGCCGATAGTTAGTCTTGGGGAAGATCAGCACAAGACTCGGAGGCGAACACACCCTGTATTCTCTGTACCAAATAAACAGAAAACTACAAGATACGATTCCATCGCCCTTATCACCAACTACATATCAGAAGGAGGACCCGTCACAAGACGACACACTGTGATACACCCACATCAAACGTCGTCCCAAACCCCGTGTCTGATAAAGGCATCACTCTAGCGCGGATGACAATGCGTGATTAGTGCGTTGCTCACTTGACTGTTATATTAAGCAACTAAAGTTATGTAGTACTGCCTCACACTGAGTCTTTGCATCGAACTGTTTGTATCAGTGATGCCATCGTGGAGGTTAATGGTTTCTGATTTCAAAAAGTGAAGAGGGAAAAGTATATACTGATATATAACTGAGAAAAGAAAATGTGGAATTTATTCAAAACTTGTCAGTGTGTTACAATGAAGGATAATCAGAGACACTGAAGGAACCTGTGTTTTTTTTTTAGAGAGAGAGAGAGAGAGAGAGAGAGAGAGAGAAGCACTGGTGATTAGTGCTTTACACAACACAATAAAGGTTCGAGATAGTAGCCTTATTTTCCTGAGCTGTGAGTTTTATGTACTTAAACCTCCTCCTTGTATAGATTCGGCAGTCATGTAGACACATTACTTGCCCATCAAGAAAGAGAGAGAAGATTTAGCCGAGTGATAGGAAAGCTTGCAATTAGGGAAAGATCGTAAGAAACTCGGTTCGAAATACCTACATGATCGGTACTTGTCTCATCATGCTCTTAATGACTCAGCAGGGGAATATGTTAGTATTTTCTTGCCCTCTAAAACGTGGTCTTCTAGAAAAGTAAGCAAGAGGATTTTCAAGGATTGCGGTCACGGCCTAGATGGCGTTACGGTCAAGGTATGGTAACAGTGGCAGGGCAGCCTGAAAATGTAGTGAAGCAGTGAATCACAACCAAAGCATAGTTACTCTCAGGCCTAGGAGGATGGAGGTTAGTTACATTTCCACTTATCTATATGCAACAAGTGAATCAAAGCGCAGAAATCCAGTACAAACCAGGATTTAGTTTTTGCATTCCTGGTATAATAACAAGAGATGCGTTGCCAGTGACTGCAGCGTGCTAGAGGGTTGAGATGTTGATGAACCACGCACAGGGAGTCTAGATGGCATGTGTTGGGGTAGGTTTCAAGGGAGACAGACTATAGGGGACGTGGAGAAAGAGAGGGAAAAAAAAAAAAAACGTGAGTTTACTCTTGTGTAAACGGATAATGTTTTTTTTTTTGCTTTATATTTGTTTTAATTCTATATCCTCTTTAAACAGTCTCTCTCTCTCTCTCTCTCTCTCTCTCTCTCTGACTTCATACTCCTAAACAACCGTCTAGAAATAATGATGAAGCAGTGAACCATGCAGTGAACCAGTGAATCATGTTTTATTAATACCGTTCTTACACGCTCGCATTGCACCAGCCTGGACAACTGACTGCGCGCTGACCGTGATGGAATAATAACAATATCTGCCTCTCTTATTGCGTTACTCGGGCCTTGTTCATGGTGCTGCTGCTGATTCGGCGCTGTGGGGCTTCTTCATTAGCGAGTGCTGGAAATCGCGCTGTTAATGAGAGGTAGCTGTGATGCGCTGCGGAAATGAGGCTGTCTATGTATTGCTCTCTCTCTCTCTCTCTCTCTCTCTCTCTCTCTCTCTCTCTCTCTCTCTCTCTCTCTCTCTCTCTCTCTCTCTCTCTCTCTCTGGCAATTTCCCTTCCATTGTTATCTTCCGTTTTCCTTCCCTCCCATTCCTTTCTCTTCCTTTCTGTCTCTTTGTTTCTTCCCTTTTCAATTCCCTTTTCTTTCCTTTTCTTCTTTTTCTTTCTTTCCTTTGCTTCTCCTTTTCTCTTTCCCTTCCCTTCCCTTTCCTTTTCCTTCTCTCCCTTTTCTTTGGTTTTCTTACTTTCTCTCTTTGCTTTATCATTCCTTTCCCTTCTCTTTTCGTCTCTTACCCTCCTTCCCTTCCGTTCCCTTCCTTGTAAGTGCTTCCCTTGAATACATTGAGCAATGTTATTTTTTTCTGTCTTGTTCCTGCCTTGCTTATTACATCTTTGTTTACTTACACACACACACACACACACACACACACACACACACACACACACACACACTTGAAAACCCTATAACTTCCAATACAACCTACTAAACCACTATTAAGCTATCAAAATATTAATAATAAGCTATCAAAATATTCATAAGAACCCTTGAAAACCTTTACAACTTTTATTAGACCCTATTAAAAGCGCTTGAGACAAAGGCACGAAAGATTTAATAATAGGATCCTCATCACTGTTATCAGTCGCGGTCTTGATTTGTTTCGCCAATCTACGTCACGATCACGATCATCACTCCTTTCTTCCCTTCCTTCTCCTTCTGGCTTTCCTTTCCCTCAGTATGGTGGATGCTGACGTCCCTTTCCCCGTTATTTAATTTGCATTAGTATTAACAACTTCTGTTAAATGATATATCAAATATTCTATACGTCTTTCATACTAATATGTATTTGTTATCTGTGCTTGTTCTCTGTATCTTCTCAGGATTGACGCATGTATGAACAATAGATTCAATCAAATTCAATCCCTCACGTATATACCATCCTTCCCTCTTCTCCCTTACACTAATGGCGCATTTAACACAAGATTCCTCTCGTGTTTTGCCGTATCGTATCGTAAACAATCCTGCCAGCCAGCCTCCTCTGCTTCCCCAAAGTAACACGTGTCAGGTGTCGTCGCGATGAAGGGCTAGAAAAAATATGCTGCGCCGTGACTCCTTCCTCTCCCAAGGCACAGCGCAGGAAGTCAGGGACGCTCTCTCTCTCTCTCTCTCTCTCTCTCTCTCTCTCTCTCTCTCTCTCTCTCTCTCTCTCTCTCTCTCTCTCTCTCTCTCTCTCTCTCTCTCATACTACGTAATTCTACAGTACATGAGTATGAGTTCGCTTCTATGTAAACTGATTGAGCTTGATTTTGTGGTCCTCCTCCTCCTCCTCTTCCTCCTCTTCCTCATCATCATCATCATCATCATCATCATCATCATTATCTTTATCATCATCATCATCATGGCATCATCATCATTATCATCATCATCATCATCATCAT
>NC_087159.1:10007500-10015000 GCF_035594125.1 Scylla paramamosain
CCACCACCACCACCTTACATTATCTTCATCCTTTTCACATTTCCTTCCTCTGTACTGAGAACGTTATTGTTTCAACTCCCTTAGGAACCTCCTCGCGGACAGAAAGGCGGATCACAGGTGAATGCCCAGGGAAGGGAGGGTCATTAAGGGATTTCATTAAGCTCCTGTGTCCCGTGTGGATTCCCCGTGGGGAGAGAAACACGTACAGGTTTCCTGTTCTATACTACGCACTATACTTTACCCACCCTGTGAGAATGTGCGCTGCCTCTCAGTCCTTCTTGAGTACGGGAATGTGTCTGTGTGTGTGTGTGAATATTTCTGGTATTTCTCGGTATCTCTTTGTGTGTGTGTGTGTGTGTGTGTGTGTGTGTGTGTGTGTGTGTGTGTGTGTGTGTGTGTGTGTGCACTGTCTCTCTCTCTCTCTCTCTCTCTCTCTCTCTCTCTCTCTCTCTCTCTCTCTCTCTCTCTCTCTCTCTCTCTCTCTCTCTCTCTCTCTCTCTCTCTCTCACACACACACATTTGATTTGCCAGATGTCTTTGCAGCATCAAGTTTTGATTGTTAACACAAGATATGGCTTGATATCATTCTATTGGAGACTTCAAACACTGGCAATATTTCTGTTGTTTTCCTGGAATATTGTGCTCCTTCATAATGAGGTTGATCCATGTGTGCTCCTTCTCTTATGAATTTTGTTTGTGACTATCTGAAAGAACGTTTCCTGGGCGATATGATTAGTCTGAAGCAGCGAAGGGGAAGGAAGAATAGGAGAGGAGGATCTGAACACTATATATATATATATATATATATATATATATATATATATATATATATATATATATATATATATATATATATATATATATATATATATATATATATATATATAATAACCAAGATGGAAAGTATTATTTTCCTTTTCCTCGGTCTTACGTAGGTGTAGAGATGGTGGGCTTCGTTGCTCACTGTGTAGCATACGTAACGTACATCTTTACGAATTAATTTACTAAACATGCAGGATATGCAAACAGATTAATTAGGTCATAATCGGATGCCATCGTTTTCCAGGCAGATTTAGATAGGATGAATGAATGGATGGACAGATGGCAAATGCAGTTTAATATCAACAAATGCAAAGTACTCAACGTAAGTAGAGGAAGCCCACACAGTAGATACACATTAAACAACGAAACTCTGGTAGGTTCAGGGTACAAGAAAGATTTAGGAGTTATAGTTAGCTCTGAACTCCGTCTTGAAAAACAATGCATAGAGGCCAGAAACAGGGCAAATAGGGTATTAGGATTCATTTTTAGGAGTGTTAAAAGTAGAATTCCCGAAGTAATATTAAAATTATACTTGGCGCTGGTCAGACCTCATCTAGACTACGCTGTGCAGTTCTGGTCTCCACATTACAGGAAAGATATAGGTCTATTAGAATCAGTACAGAGGAGAATGACTAAAAGGATACAGGGGATGAGAAGTATTCCTTACCTGGCGAGATTGAAACTGTTAAATTTACATTCTTAGAGAGACGTAGGTTATGAGGGGACCTGATAGAAGTCTTTAAGTGGTATAAGGGTTATAACAAGGGAGATGTAAGCAAAATTCTTAGGATCAGCAACCAGGATAGAACAAGAAATAACGGGTTCAAGCTTGAAAAATTTAGGTTTAGGAAAGAGATAGGAAGAAACTGGTTCTCAAAACAGAGTTGTGGATGAATGAAACGGACTCAGTAATCATGTTGTTAGGTTAGGAAATTAGGGAGCTTTAAGAGAAGATTAGACGGGTTTATGGATGGGGATGACTGGTGGAAATAGGTAGATATATTTCATACATGGACTGCCACGTGTAAGCCTGGTCGCTTCTTGCAGCTTCCCTTATTTCTTATGTTCTTATGACTAAGTTGTTTATTTGCTGATATACCACTAACATTTTTTTCTCTTTGATTCTCTGTTTATTCACTTCTTTTTTTTTTTTACTTGGTTATTTAATAAGGAACTAACATACTAATTAACTAATCTACTAACTTGATTATTTACCTACTTATTTACTTATTACTAACATATCCACTGCCTTCCTTAATCACTTTAAGATATATTCAGGATTAAGACTGGAATAAGTCATTAGAAGAGAATGGGCAATACCATACTTAAAGAAAATAACATCTATACTGAAACTTTGAAGGAGGAGGAGGAGGAGGAGGAGGAGAAGGAGGAGGAGGAGGAGAAATGCATAGAAACAACATAGGATGTACTTTGGAATGTAGAAAAAGGAATACGAATTATTAGGAGGATGAGAAGGAAGAAAAGGAGGAAAAGAAGAAGGAGGAGGAGAAGGAGGAGGAGGAGGAGGAGGAGGTGGTGATGGACTATAAAGGGAGGACGGGGAAAGAATATCATGCTCCGTCAGGTTTCAGAAAAGATGAAAGACACGAGAGAGAGAGAGAGAGAGAGAGAGAGAGAGAGAGAGAGAGAGAGAGAGAGAGAGAGAGAGAGAGAGAGAGAGAGAGAGAGAGAGAGAGAGAAGGACAAGATTTTCTGTTCTCTATCCCTACCTGCCTCTCACTTCCTTCCATTTCTTTCTCATCGCTTCTGCGTCATCAATCCTTCCATTCTTTCTCTCTCTATTACAAAATAGAATCAAAGAGAATGATAAAGAAAATATATAAAGAAAAAAGGAAAGCAAAGAAGCTGTCAAAAAAGTGAAACCTGATTTACGGATACAAGAGCAAAACTTTTTTAAGCCAAGGAAGAAAAGCTGAAGTCCTGGTGTAGGCGCCCGGGAAGCCAGGACGACCACAACCATTGCCGAAGCTCACCACTCCTACCACCACCCATACTGCCTTCTCTTCCTCCTCTTCTCGTTCTCCTCGCTGGATGAGTGGACCGCCGGAGTCACCCTTAAAATGACATAGAATAAATTAAATAAATGTGTAAATAAATGTCGACTGATTAGTTAGTAAAGAAGAGGTTTCTTGAGTGATCAAGTAGAAAACGGATTGATGAGTGTTTTTTTTCTTTCCAGTGATGTTAACTAAGTACTGTATTTCTTATTTATTTTGTTATTCGTTAGAGTAAATGAAGAGATTTATATTCTTTGGTCTACTTTTCTATATTTGCCAAGATTGTGTCAAAGGAATTTTGTAGTTATGTTTATTCAACTCTTCGAAATAATAATAGTAAAAAAAATGAAGTGAATAATGCATTATCTCATGGTGTGTAAGGATACAAGTCCATGCATGCGTCTGTCAGAGGTCAAAAAGAGAAATACTATTTTTCTCACTCCTGATGCATTATTTGTTTGGTTCCTCTCGGCCATGTGACTTCTTTTCATCTCTCATTTGTATTCTCCATATTTTTTTCTTTTTTTTTTATTTTCTCTGGTTTCTTCACAAAATTTTTTTCCTTTCATCTATGTGGCTCTCGCAGTTCTTCATTTACTCTTTTTATTTGAATCGCACATCTATTTTGTTTGAATTCGTTTCTGCTCTCACTATCAAACATGTGAGTGAGCGAGTGAGTGTGTACGTGTGTGCGTGTGTGCCAGTGGACATGGGTGGATGGGCGGACGTGTGAGGTGTGTGGATAGTAAACTTTAACATATTCCTACCAATCTCTCAAGTCAAGCCATGTTCTCTTTCCAAGGGAACTTTTTTTTCTGTCAAATATGACTTTCACTTCTGTGACTTGTGTGTGTGTGTGTGTGTTTTGTCCGCCCTGCCTTTAGAAGTTCCACACATTTTTCACACTTCATGCTCTGTCTGAGTTTCCTAGCCTCGTGCGGGAGCGTGATGTGCTAACATAAGGGTATGATGAGCGGTGGCACTGTTTACCGTACTTCCTTTTCATGTGTAAGTACTGTATAGCCATTAGTCTTTCCATATGATAAAAAAAATAAATAAATAAATAAATAAATAAATAAATATATATACTCGTATATATATATATATATATATATATATATATATATATATATATATATATATATATATATATATATATATATATATATATATATATATATATATATATATATATATATATATATATATATATATATATATATATATATATATATATATATATACTCGTATATATAAGTCCGTCTCCAGTCGAGAGCCTTTCACGAAATTAGATTATACCATTTCTATTTGTACTGATCTATTTGTATATCTATTAGTGTTTCATTGTAATCAAAATGTTGTCATAATATTTTGTTTTATCCTCCTCCTCTTCCTGTTTTTTAATGATAAGTATTAGCCTTTCATTGTATTTGAAAGGTTGTCAAAATATTTGATTGTATACTCCTCGTCCTTTTCACTGTATTAATGATAAGAAGCCATTCAAGAATCTAACGAAATCAGTTATAAATTTTCTTAATCCTCTTCATTTATCCTCTTTTTTCCTTTCATTGCATTATTGTTAAGGAGTTATTTAAGAAATTTTGACGGAATATATATAATAGTTTCGAACTGCACTGATTTATTTATTCATTCATTTGTCTTTCATTATTATCAAAAGGTTGTTATAATCCTCGTTTTTACTCTCCTTGTTTTCATTACATTAGTGTTAAAGAGTCATTTAAGAACCTTTACCGAAGTCTTCTATTATTACTTCGATGTGCATTTATGTATTTGTATATTTATTAGTCGTTCCATTATGATCAAAAGATTTTCATAATATTCCTATTCAAGAACCTTTAACGAAATAAATATCATCACTTCCAACCACACGTATCTATCAGAATATCCGTTAACCCTTCTAAACTACGAAAAGGTTAAGACTGTGATAATCCTCCTCCTTATCGTCATCAGCACCACCAGCCAGTCATGAGGTCACGGGAGAAGCGCGATAGCCAGCCACATCCTGAGTTCAAAGGGTTGATGTTGATTGGATACTCAGCTGATTGGTGCGTGTGTGTGGGTGTTCCTGTGGAGAGGGTGCCGTGGGAGAGGGGGTGGGAGGCGCTACAGCTTAGGAGAGGCATTGCATGGAAATCCTGCAAACATTTGTAGGATCAAAGGCAAGTGGACGCCGCGTGAGTTGAAGGTCCTTGTACGTGACTCTTTTTTTCTCTAATTATTTCAACATCAGTGTCTAAAGGGTGTCCCTCCAACATGTGATTTTTTTGTTTTTTTTTATCGTGTTAACTTCTTTTTCTTTTAGCTCACGTCGCGTCACTCGCCGTCTGTTTCATCCTGTTCTCTTTTATGTATTTAGTTTTATATCCTGCTGTACTTGTTTTATATTTTTTGGGTTTACTGTTAATAGCACCTTGCCACATGACTCTCTCTCTCTCTCTCTCTCTCTCTCTCTCTCTCTCTCTCTCTCTCTCTCTCTCTCTCTCTCTCTCTCTCTCTCTCTCTCTCTCTCTCTCTCTCTCTCTCTCTTTCAACTTTTTTAATATACTTTTCACCTGAGTGCCTCAACTTCTGTTTATCTTTCCGTGTTCTCTTCTTCCACTTCCTTCCCCCCTCCCTCCCTCCCCTCCGCCTTCTCTCCTTCCTCTCTTTCTCTCCTGCTTTGCTTCTTTCCTTCCTTCCTCCGTACCATTTTTTTTTCTTCCACTTTTCATCCTTCCTTCCTTTCTTCCTTAATTCCTTCCTCTATTCTTTCTTCCTCTCTCCACCAGTTCCTTTCTTCCTTCCCTCTTTGTTTCCTTCACTTATTCCTTGTACCTTCATTCCTTCCTTTCACCTTTCCCTTCTTTCCTGCCTTCCTTTCCTTATTTTATTTTATTTCTTCCTTGTCTGCTTCTCTCAGTCACTACTCCCATATTTTTACCTTACTTCCCTTTATCCTTTCCCTCCTCTTCCCTCTTCCGTTGTTGTCTCCTTAATTTCATTCACTCCCTAATCCTTTTAACACTTGCTGCTCTTCCTCCTTTCCTCCTCCTTCTTTACTTCCACTTACTCTCCTTACTTCCTTTGTTCCCTCGTAACTTCCTCCTTCCTGTATTAACAATTTCTTAACTTTCCTCCTAACTCTCTTCCTTTCTCCACTATCTCTTTACCTCCTACTGTTATCCTTTACCTGGCAAGCATCAGCAGCTCCATTTAGCTTCCCAGCGCAGATCATCTTGTTAGGATTGAAGTTTGAAGAGTAAGCGTCGATGCATGATCCCTTCGGCAGCACGTCCAGCTCCGCCTCCTTCAGTACGCTGCTTATGTTTCCGTCCTCAGAGGTAGCTCCCCACCCCACCACCGTCACCGCTACTCCCTCCGGCACTTCCCTGTCTGAAAAGTGATGCGTCGAGAGAGAGAAAGCTGAAAAAGTAGTCATTAAAATAATCTCTCTAGGAAAACATTTACTGCGTAGGTAGGGTTGTGTTTGTTGTTTTCGTGTGTGTGTGTGTGTGTGTGTGTGTGTGTGTGTGTGTGTGTGTGTGTGTGTGTGTTGGTGTGTGTTTTTTGATGAGTTAATGAGGGAGGACTATACTTCTGGAAAATATTCATATTAGAGTAGATGGAATTTTAGCTCTCTCTCTCTCTCTCTCTCTCTCTCTCTCTCTCTCTCTCTCTCTCTCTCTCTCTCTCTCTCTCTCTCTCTCTCTCTCTCTCTCTCTCTCTCTCTCTCTCTCTCTCTCTCTCTCTCGTTCGTTATTCGTGTGTGTGTGTGTGTGTGTGTGTGTGTAATATAGTACACACATAACTTTTCTCATCCATCTGAACTGCACTGGTCACATTATGGCTTGTATTAATGAGAACAACAACAAGAAAAATATAATTTCCTTCCATACAAAAAAAAAATATTACTTAATTCTAGACAACACAATATAATAATGCATAAACTAACGAATGCACAACAGCGTACAAGAAACAAACCTCTCCTACCATCACGCTTCGTAGAAAGTATAGCAGCACTCTAAAGTATCAAGCATGCTGGGTTCCTATGTTACTGAATGCAGGTCACGTGAAATGCAAATTAATCTCTGCGGTGTCATGCCTGTGGGAGCGAAAAGTTCGGATGAGGAGGACGGTGACGAGGGAAAGAAGCTCCGAGTTTAGGAGGGGAAAATGCAGGGCAGTTGCGTTGCCTTGCTGGGTTAGGCAGGGATAAGGCTTAAAGGGAGCCATCCGTCAGAGTAAGTGGCTGGAAATTTGGAAGAGGATAGTGGAGGTCGAGGAAGGGCTAGAGGATCAAAGGAAGAGTCTACGTGGAAGGGGGACTGGTAATCTTTATGGAACTCGATACAGGAAGTAGAGGCAAGGACAGAAGGCAGAGATGAACGAGGAGGTGGTAGAAGTGAAAGGGATGAAGAAGAGTTCACAAGCATTAGTGTCAGGAATCAGAAAAGGTCATAGAATTAGAATAGGCAGACTTGCTTAAAGAAGCAAACCATTTGAGAGAATTAAAGGGGTTTAAAAAAAAATGGAGGAAGAGTTAGAGGTAACCTATGAAAATAAGGGAAGCTGTAAAAATTCAGTAAAAGTCAGTAAGTCTACATGTGGCGATTAGGAACAACTGAGGCAGCGTTACCCATTTCAGGAAGACAAGGCGTTG
>NC_087159.1:10020000-10030000 GCF_035594125.1 Scylla paramamosain
AACATACACATATTCTTGTAAGCTTCATGAACGAATATTTCTTTAATGCGTTCTCCCTGAATGCTATGGTGGTGAAATATTGTTGTTAAAGATATCGTATAAGTCGAATGTTAAAAAGTAAAAAAAAAAAAATGTTGGTATGAAGTGTGTAGGGAAGGCGAGCTGTACCTGCAGGGTTATTGGATATCAGGAGGGCAGTTGATGCCATCAAAGTCAGGAAAGAATTTTTATATAGTCTTGCGAGGCTATGCTTGTGCTTCAGTTGGATGTGACGTGTGGGTGACGGGGTTAATTTTAAGTTACTAGTTCATCATGGAGTGACCTTTTCGTTAAGCATATTTATACCATGATGATTTTGCAGGATGTTAAAGACTATCAATAATACCAAGGAATGGTTAAGAGCATGCAAGTCGACCAGACGACAACATGGTGTTTTCTTTGGCCAAAGTTAAAGCAGGAGGAGTCATAGGTTGCACTGCTAAAAAGGAAAAATTCTAAATAAAAAAATAAAAAAGTGAAAGGAAGGAGTGGCATGGGTTGTAATGATGGCAAAAAAGCAAGGTGTCAAAAGTGGAGGCAAGTCGAGGTATGAATTTTAGTGTTAGACACCAAAGCACCCTAACAAACCAGAAAAAAAAAAAAAAAAAAGGAGGAGCAATTAAAAGTGCAGTTAAACAGAGGCACAGATTTTAGCGTTGATATCCAAGGCGGCTCAACATACCCAGCCATGCAGTGGGCAGCCGTCAGCACGTGTCTGGGAGTGATGAGCGCTCCACCACAGTATGTGATGTTCCTCTTGTCTCTCACGCCCACCGCCCACGGCAGCGCGCCCTCTTTCACGTCATTCCCGCCCACTACACGCCCGCTCAGCCCACACACGCTCACCTGGGAGGAGGACGAGGGTACAGAGATCGTGGGGCTGATGGCGATGAGGTTGGTGAGGGGTTTCGAGGTGGTGGTGTTACTGGTGATAGTGGTGGTGGTGGCGGTAGTGTTGGTGCGTTTAAAAGGCCACAACGCCCACCATAATCGGGGCGTCCTTGGTCCTGAGGTGTGCAGGCCGCGTGTGGGAGAGAATGTAGTAGCCACTGTAATGGGAGAAGGGAAATGACGGGATGCGGAATGTTAGGACCTGGTGAGTGAAGGTGTTCTCCCCCACACCTCGAGGGTTGCTGATAACTCCTTGACGTCAGTGATAGAGCTCTCTCTCTCTCTCTCTCTCTCTCTCTCTCTCTCTCTCTCTCTCGTTATTCCTAACAACGTATGTCTCATGTATAACCAGAAAACATAGGAGCATTTGCTGCTTGTGTTATTATTGGTATATGTGTTTTTTTTTTTTCATTATTGGTAGTAGTAGTAGTAGAAGTAGTAGTAGTAATAGTAGTAGTAGTAGTAGGAGGAGGAGGAGGAGGAGGAGGAGTAATTGTAGTTATAATAGTGGTAGTAGAAGTGGTAGTAGTAATCGTTGTTGTTTAATGGTAGTGAATGGTTGTTTAAATTCTTTTTCGTTCAGTACAACTTCAGTGTCACAAACTATCGTTCATCGTCCATAATAGACATACATACAGACAGGCAGTAAAGTGGAACAGAGGAAAAGATGGATAAACACCATTAGTACTGACAGAGTTATACAGGTGTTTGTTAATAGATGGCACTCGTGCAATTATCCCTGTCGATCCAGGTGCCTGCTGTGTGCACACCCCCACCCTTGTCGAGGCGCTGGTACTCCCATGATGATTTGATAAACACATTATATCACAGGAATAACTGAAGTTCTCCAGAATGAAAATAGGACACCGTAAACCATTAGATATCGTTTCCGTTAACTCTCTCTCTCTCTCTCTCTCTCTCTCTCTCTCATACCTAAACGTTCTGGACACTTTTTACAATATAGCATACACACACACACACACACACACACACACACACACACACACACACACACTGGTTGAACGTCACAACAGTCTGCGAAAAGGTGGGTCAACTGCCGTCACATTTGGTGATGCCTGATGTAATAAAGAAGGGTGGAGACGTCACACACACACACACAAAAAAAAAAAAAATAAATAAATAAATAAATGAAAATCACCCATAGCGCAGGTGGAGGGTGGTGAGAGGTCATCATTCCCTTGTGTATATGGATTAACCTCTGGAGAGAGAAAAAGATGAGGGGAGGAGGGCAATAAAGGCTACGAGACATTCTCCTGCCTCTTGTAAGTGTAAGCGACAACTTCGATTACATTATATCCGCCTTTGTTTAGTAATTGGACTTTCATTAGGAAGAACCATAGGTGTTGGGTTTTTTATTTTTTATATCTATGAAATAAGTTGGTATGAGAGAGAGAGAGAGAGAGAGAGAGAGAGAGAGAGAGAGAGAGAGAATCCCCTCCTTATTCATTCCTCCTTCCTTCTCCATTCCTGACTTTCTCCTCCTCCTCCTCCTCCTCCTCCTCCTCCTCCTCTCACTGCTACTACAACTACTACTACTACTACTTCTATTATTACCACCACTCTCCACCCATCCTTCACCACCATTCCTCCTCCTTCCTCCTCTCCCTCCATTCCTTATTTCTTCCTCCTTCTTTTCCTTCTACTACTACAGCAGTCTACACATCTTATTCTGGATAACACCTGGAAATACCTGGTAAACGATGGAAATCGAGGGAAATATTAACGAACAGACACGGGGCTGCAGTATATACTTTTTGGGGGGTTATTTGTCTATTTTCTTGGTTGATTTTGGCCTTCCTTCACGCCTGAATCTGGAAGCACACGTAAATTCAACTAAATATTGATGTACAAGCTGGGAGGGAGCCAGGAGAAATGTCTGTCTCGTCCCTTATTTTTCCGTACGGTAATTCATTTTGAAACTCGCGAGAGGCAAGACTCCTAGACTGACCTGCACTGTATATTCTGACCTGCCATCTACTTCAACTAACACCCTGAACATTGCCTGAGGGAGATTGGAATGGAGGGATGTCCCGGGTCTCGGTGCCTTGATGACGTCACTGATATCGTCACGCTTTTAAAATACGTTCGTTGATTTATTTTGAAATTGATCGTTCGAAAAAACAAAACTAGAGTGGAATGGTTTATATATTCTGATTTGCCATATACTTTAATAAATACCTGGAATATAAAAACATTTCTAGGTGGACTAATAATAAAGAAAAATTCAAAACACATTCTGTGATTTTTACGAATAGGGCCTCAAAAAAACTTATAATATTGAGAAGGAAAACACAGCCATACTAGATTATGTTACACATTCTAAATATATATATATATATATATATATATATATATATATATATATATATATATATATATATATATATATATATATATATATATATATATATATATATATATAATTACTTTCCAGATAAACGAAGAAAACATAAGTTTCTCGTCGTATAAAGAAATTTATTTTTTTTTTAAACCTAGCAACGGACTTATTTTAAATTTGAAAATACGAATTGTTACACTAGATTTTATTGGAAGTTATTACCTGGGATACATTTCTTATGTTTTTAAGTCTTAAATCAAACACCAAAACATTCCTAGGCATGCTTATGAAAAAAAATATATATATATATATATATATATATATATATATATATATATATATATATATATATATATATATATATATATATATATATATATATATATATATATATAATGACGAAAGTGTTATTTTAACCAAAAAAAAAAAAAAGCTAGACAAGATTTTATTATGTACTACAACTTGTTATACTTTTCTATTAATAAATTAAATATTAAAACAATGTAAACGCTGTTAATAAAAAAAAAACAAATGAAATGATGACAGAGACGAAGTAGTCTTTTTGCGCCTCTCCTCAATACCTCCTCCTCCTCTCCCCTCCTCCTCACAGTCCTCCTCTCCCGTCCACCTTCTCCTCTTCCACCTATTCCTACAAAGCGAGCCTTTAAATAAACTGGAAACACGTGCAAAACCCTCGAAATTATGCTAAATATGTGACGGGACATTGTTACCTTAGCCGCGGTGGGACGGGGCGGGGGTCGGAATTGCTTGGCGGGTCTCGGCAGGTCGGGGTGCCAAGGATAACGTGGTGTGGTGGTGTGGTGTGGTGTTGTGTGGTGTGTGGTGGTAGTGTTGGTAGTATGGTGGAGCGTGGTGGTTGGTTGTGGTGTGGTGTGGTGTTGTGGTGTTAACACACTTCACTCATACAAGCTTAACTCCGCTGTGTGTGTGTGTTTGTGTGTGGTGCTGATCAGAGGCGAGTTACAAAGCTGTATAATTGGTGTTTAACCCTTAAACTACCACTTGGTGTGTGTGTGTGTGTGTGTGTGTGTGTGTGTGTGTGTGTGTGTGTGTGTGTGTGTGTGTGTGCATTATTTCAATAATTTCTGTGTATGTATATAAGAATGTATGTATGTATGTATGTTTGTATGTGCGCTGAGATTAGTGCATGCCGTACATAAAAAGAATCCATTTAGTCTGCTGCTTATGTAAATAATCAAAGAAACTTGATACTTTATATTTAATCTAATTAAGTCACATTTAATTTCGTGAGAATATGACGGTAATGTTTGTACTCTGGTCTTTTTTTTTTTTTCATAAAACCTGACCTGCCCTTGGGATATATAATGAAGCGAATTTCACGTATTTTGCTGTGTTTGTCTTTCTGTTATTTAAAACTATTATTTTCTTAACGCTTCACGACGCCACTATGCGTCACAGCTTCGTCTGGAACTAATGGTTATTCACAGTAATTGGGAAAGGTTGTGCAGCGGCGACAGCTGGTAACTAGTGACACACACCTCCCCTGAATTCCCTAATGGTGGTAGGAACTGGGAAGTGTCCTCCGTTATACAGTTAAGAAGACTAATGAAATTCATATAATAACGTTAGAAAGAATAAGAACAAAACTGACACACAACACTAGAAAAAAGACTAACAAACCAAACCATGTCTCACACACACACACACACACACACACACACACACACACACACACACACACACACACACACACACACTAAGGTTCATTGCCAGGGAGCCAGCCTGTCACATTATAACCATCAAACATCATAACACTTTTAAAAGACGCCACGTAATTTCCGACCAAATTAGGTTTTTGAAGTTGAGTCGTATATCAAATCTTTTCCTCGCGTCATGACGTGCGTGGAATGGCACTGTAGAAAGTTTTAATTGAACGTATATACTGGGTTATTAATATACAAGTCAATTATAATTGTCTTAAGAATATGATTAAATCCTTGATTTTATGAATACCTTCTTCGGTAGCAACACCGAAAATGTTCCTTATCTGCGCTGCTGCTCCACCACCTTCCCCTCCTGCCCCGCCGCCGTCTTTTCGCCCGTCTCCTCTCCCTCCTGTTACCGTGACATAACAGACCAGGTACACCACCAGGGGCAGGAGGCGCCGCACCGCCATCACTTTGAAGTCGGAACCCAACTGAGCAGTGAAGGAAGAGAGAGTCCAGGGCGGGTGGATACAGATAATAAGGCTGATTGTGAGACTGATCCCTGTTGTTTTTAGCTTTCTGGCTTATCGGGAGAGAAAATAACAAAGTTTAGAGTCCTATTTGTCGTCTTATGTCAATTAGGAAAAATTATTATTATTATTATTATTATTTGCAAGTTCAAGATCAAAAATGTTTATTTCAAAATCTTTGTTAGTAGGCTTGTCTTTATTTTTATTGTGTTTCTCTTAACTTACGGATATATATATATATATATATATATATATATATATATATATATATATATATATATATATATATATATATATATATATATATATATATATATATATATATATATATATATATATATATATATATATATATATATATATATATATATATATATATCAGTTACAGTAAATAGGAAATTATTATTCTTGTGCAGCGAATAATTAGTTTAGTGCGTAAATGATAATTATATATTATTTTCATTATTATTATTATTATTATTATTATTATTATTATTATTATTATTATTATTATTATTATTATTGTTATTATTGTTGTTGTCGTTATTGTTGTTGTTGTTGTTATTACCAGTACCACCACCACCACCAGCACCACCACCACCATCATCATCATCATCATCATCATCATCATCATCATCATATAACTAATTCTTCGTACCGGTGAAAGTCGCTGATATCCTCCTCCGATCTCCGTGTCAGCCTCCCTTTGTCCCTTTTTAGGCCTATGGGATCCTCCTGCTACTTGACATCCCTCTAGAGGCAATATACCTAACCTGCTTTTCCTGTCGCAGGACCCTCTGTAAGTAAGTTTGTGCTTCCCACCTTCAGTTTGTGGTTGAGTGAAGTATTAATTATTGTTTCACGAATGAAGTGAATCATGGAACGGAAATGATACGGAACTTACAGAGGAGTGGCGTCTCACACTGTAGCTGGCTAAAGAGTGCGGGTGAAACAAATAATTGATACACCAGCATGTCTTGACCTGGCCCCTTATAACGCATCATATTTCCTGTTAGACGACCTGTACTTAAATTACATTTTTTTTAACGTGTCAGAGAGACTCGCTAGATGGGAACAAGGAAGAGAATGGCTGCTCAACTTCCCGGCACCAAAAGGTCAGAGAAGGAACTAAAATGGTTATCCATTTTATTTCTGTATGAGTCGTTGATACTTTCCTCTTGAAACAGTGCAAGTCATAGGGAGGAGGAAACAAAGAAACAGAAAGTGAGTTCCAGAGGTTACCAGAGAGCAATGTGACATAATTTGACTATGAGAGAAGTGAACGATTTCGAAGTTTTATCAGATTACATCGTGAAATGGTTCAGGTCACTGCAGAAGAGCAGCGACTGTCCAGAAATGCTGTCCCAAGTATGACCGCTATGCACACAGCACCATTTTTTTTAAACATCAGTGGATATTCAGTACGTGCATATGTGCCGTGAGTATTAAAGAAAAAAAATATGATAATATTCAAATAACATTAATGTTTGCCCCAGATGGAAGGATTAGGTTAAGTTAGGGTAGCCATTTCATTGTTTTCACCATTGATCCCTCCATTGCGTAAATTACGATATGAAAAGAGCATCATATTTTGCCGATAAATAAACAATCACTCTCTGGAAATTAGTTGGCCAAGGACTTGTCATAATCCTCAAAAAAAAAAAAAGTTCTGGAGAACTGTGTGTGTGTGTGTGTATGTGTGTGTGTGTGTGTGTGTGTGTGTGTGTGTGTGTGTGTGTGTGTGTGTGTGTTTGTATGCGCGTGTGTGTGTGTGTATGTGGGTGGTTGTGTGGGGTGTGTATGTGAGATTTGAATGAATACCCGCTGTCCTAATTCAGTCATTGCGCTGCCTCAAATTGCATTAACCCTCCTGCCTTTTCCTCATTCCCTGCTGCCAAAGAGAGAGAGAGAGAGAGAGAGAGAGAGAGAGAGAGAGAGAGAGAGAGAGAGAGAGAGAGAGAGAGAGAGAGAGACAGTGCAAGAAGAAAAGAGGCGTGTTTAGAACGCCGAGAAAAAGACAGGGAGAATTACCAACAACCGGAAGTGTGATGTAATGGGTCACTGCTTTTCATGGGACTCAAACAGGAAGACAAGGAGGAAAAAAGAAACTCCCACATGCAGATCAAAGAAGTTTTATTCCCTGTCTATACGCTGAAAATTGTGTTCCTCTGATGATGTAAAGGTGAATTCGTGTGTGTGTGTGTGTGTGTGTGTGTGTGTGTGTGTGTGTGTGTGTGTGTGTGTGTGTGGTTGATTGTTTGTTTTTTATACTTTTCCATTCACTTTCGTCTTCTTTGTGTTCGTTTTCTCATTTCGTTTGAAGGACGTTCCTCTGCTCCTCCGCTCCACTTCATCACTTCAAGGCCCACTGCTGTGTGGAGAGATTGAAAATTACCATCATCATCATCATCATCATTATTTCTTTTCCTATTCTCAGCATAAATTTTTACGTACACACAATGATCCTTTTTTCTTACTTATTCTTTCTCCTGTTTTCCCATTTATTAATAGCACCTCTCTCATAAGAGAGAGAAAAAATTCTTGAGTTTATATTCAAGCATTTTCTCAGTCTGTTTACCAAGTAAAAGTCAACAAGTGAAGCACACACACACACACACACACACACACACACACACAAGCAAGTAGACACACAGGTAGACACAAAGAGCATAACAATGTTAATGACTTTTTTTCCTGCCTTTTCTATTCAATTCAACATTTTCAATCGCAGTGAATAGAAACCGATACACTTTCATAACAGAATCTTGAAATACCCGTAACTCTCGAAGGTTCACGAATACTCTGACATCAGCCAGACATTGCCCCCTTCACCCCTTTATCCTCTCAACCATCAACACTTCTATTAACCCAGAAAGCATCCACACAAGTGAAATCACCTAGGTTTCCTCTTACTCCTTTTCTTTCTTCTATTCCTGTTTCCCTCGCCCTTCCCTTTTGCTCCTCTCCGTGTAATCGCTATCCTCTGGTTGGTTGATTACCGGCCAATTAGGGAGCACTAATAGATGTTTCGTTGTGTAAGTTTCATGTAACTTTCCTTCAAAAAAGCGTTCAGGTATTACTGGAATTGAGGAGGTCTTATTGGTTACTACTCTCGTTTCCTTCAAAAAAGCGTTCAGATATTACTGGAATTGAGGCGGTCTTATTGATTACTTCTCTCGTTTCCTTCAAAAAAGCGTTCAGGTATTACTGGAATTGAGGCGGTCTTATTGATTACTTCTCTCGTCCATACCTCGTACACCTCCTCCTCTTTTTCCCTGCACTTCTCTCATAAGAACATGACATAAGAAATAAGGGAAGCTGCAAGAAGCGACCATGCTTACACGTGGCAGTCCCTGTATGAAATATACCTACCTATTTCCACCTGTCATCCCCATCCATAAACCCGTCTAATCTTCTATCAAAGCTCCCTAATGTCTTAGCACTAACAACATGATTACTGAGTCCGTTCTCTCCTCAGTGGCGTTCTGTTTATTTTTCTTCTCGTCTTTCACCTTCATCTCCTCATTTCTCTTTCTCTTCACCTCGTCACGTCTCTATTTTTTCTTCTCGTCTTTCATCTTCTCTTTCCTTCTGCCTCCTTAAATGCCAACGAATCTCTGGTGTCTGTTCTTTCTGATTAATTTTTGGATCTCCTCTGTTGTTCTAGTTATTTTTTGTTAATTATTTACTTTGATTTGAGAGAGAGAGAGAGAGAGAGAGAGAGAGAGAGAGAGAGAGAGAGAGAGAGAGAGAGAGAGAGAGAGAGAGAGAGGTATAGTGAGTGTGAACCCCCCCCCTCTCTCTCTCTCTCTCTCTCTCTTTCTCTCTCTCTCTCTATGGGACGCACCACAATGTCCTCTCCAACACCAGTACCGCCAGGGCTAAGGTCACGCCAATCACGTAGAGGAAGAAGGCGCCCTGCAGATGAGTGATGGTGATAGCGCTGGTCTGTCCTCGCCTCTTGCCTCCTCCGCCTGTAATTCTGCCACCCAGCTTAAGAAATTCGTCCCTCTTATATTTCTCCACCAGTCCTGACTGCACTAGGCGCTCCAGGCTGTGAAAGTGAAGGAGGAGGTGTTATAATAGGCAGATTATGAGACTGAGGTTTCATTATAAGAATGGTTATATTTTTTATTTTTAAGATTTGTGTTCTCTTGAGGCGAGTTTTCTTTCACCCGCATTTCCCTCACGTGGTAAAGAAATAGAAAATGGAGAGAAAAGTAGTTATATAAAAGAAGAGGTTAGGGATAATTATGATAAATAAAGAGAATGACTCTTTTCGGTGAAGTTTCTATCCTCTTACAGGAGTTTCCTTTTCTTTGCTCTTTTTTTTCTTTTTTTTTTGTGTTAAGGATATAGAAAATGAGGCGACAAAGGAGTAAAAAGAATGAAAAAGCTTCCATTAGATTAGAAAGATTGAAGCAAAACTCGGAGAAGATTATCGGTTTTCACAAGTTTTGCAAAGGTTTGTGTTGTTCTCTCATAGCGGATTC
>NC_087159.1:10035000-10055000 GCF_035594125.1 Scylla paramamosain
GTGTGTGTGTGTGTGTGTGTGTGTGTGTGTTTTAAACAGTGAAGGGGAAAGATTAGGGAGCACTGACTCTGATTAATGATGGTGAAAATAACATTGCGTTGTTGTTATTGATGTTGTTGTTGTTGTTGTTGTTGTCGTTGTTGTTGTTGTTATAGTGACAGTTGTGGTGATGGTGGTGGCGTCGGGAGTGATGGTGACAGTGTTAATTGCTACACTTGTGATACTTTCAGCACAGCCGCGACTTTGCTGACCTCCTTTTCCGCAGCGCTGAGTGATTGGCAGGAATCCTTGGAAGATGCAAAAAAGGGTCTTAATACGTCACCGCAGAGGTTATAATGCTGGAGTCCGACGTCACTGGCTTGGCTTACCTCTCTCTCTCTCTCTCTCTCTCTCTCTCTCTCTCTCTCTCTCTCTCTCTCTCTCTCTCTCTCTCTCTCTCTCTCTCTCTCTCTCTCTCTCTCTGTGTGTGTGTGTGTGTGTGTGTGTGTGTGTGTGACACGTCTCCACCCGTCTTCATTTATTCATTTACTATTTTATATGGGCATCACTGGGTGTGATGGCAGCTGCCCCCGCCTTGCCTCAGTCTGCTGTGACGTGCAACAAACCTGTGTGGTAAGGATGTGGTGTTGTGAGTGTGCGTATGTTTGTGTCTTGCTGTTAAAAAAAAAAAAAACACGGGTCTGCCGGCAGCACGGTGATGGCGACAGCGTTACCGCGTACGATGGCGAGGCTGACTGGTTGCCTCAGCCAGCAAGTCTCCTGCTTCTCTTTTGAATGTGCTGTGATTCGATGCCTTACCTCTGTCAGGAGCAAGGACATCGCTGGTCCCAGCACGCCAGTTGTCTCCACTACGAGGGGTTCGAAGCGGTAACGCTGGGATAGTGCGGCGTAGCGCGTTTATTTGCGTTGCTCTGCAGCGGGGGCGGCGGCTCCGGGGGTCACCACACAGTCGGTGACATGAGGGGAGTTGAAGGTGTTGGATCAAGTGGCGTCTCCAAAAGTGTACTTGGTATTTAATCTGAAATATTCTTGAACATGATCTCTTATGTGTGTGTGTGTGTGTGTGTGTGTGTGTGTGTTGTAGTAGTAGTCCTATATACGTGTACCGGTTGTAACGATAAATGTTGCAACGACAGTTGGCAATACATTTTGATGACTTAGAAGCTGCATTATTATCCATTACTGTTTATTATTGTAACACAGGGCAGCCCCTCCCTAAACGCAGAACATGCTCTGTGCGTAGGGCCTCATCTTCCATGGGGAGGCCACATTTTGCGCGAGGGGACAAATTTGCTCATATGCGCAATGGATGCACATATTCGGAACCGCAAGGCGCGCGTAGAGCACCAAATCAGCTCGAGGAAGGAGAGAAAAGAGACTTGTAATCTGACGGCGCATGCGTCGCTGCAATGATTGACAGCACTCGATGTCTGACCAATCAGAAGGGGGCCAGGCACCTGCAGAACTACAGCAGTTGAAGAGATGTTGACGTGTCGTTCAAAAGACATCACGAGTCAGGTCATTTTGTATCTATGATACATTTGAGATAGGGAGAGGTGGAGGGGGGTCCAAATAAAATTTCGCTTAGGGGCCCAATTTGGTCAGGGCCGGTCCTGCTGCAACACTCTCCGGGGCTATATTACCTTGATAATCCTGCGCACACACATCCCCACACTCCCTTTCCAGCACACACAAATACACACACACACACACACACGCACACACACACACACACACACACACACACACACACATACAGTCAGTCACGTTCGCCTCCTGCCTTGTCTCTCTCCTCACCGCTCACATAAAAGCAGTAGAGGTACCAGCCGGCGAACACGAGGCGCAGCGGCCACAGAAGGGCGGGCAAGCGGTTGCTCTGAACCACCAGGCTGCGGTACATGTTGAAAGTCAGGTCCTGCAAGGGGATTGCCACTCCCTCTTCGCAGTACTGGCCAATTAGCGCTCTCACCACCCACAGCACTAAGCCAATCACCATCACACTCACCCCGACGCTCAGCCAAACCTAATAAAAAATAGACTAAATAAATAAGTAAATAAACAAATAAAAAAGAATGCCCAAATATTGTCAGTGTCCTCGTACAATATCTTATTTTTATATTAATTTGTTCTTTATTTTCATATATATATATATATATATATATATATATATATATATATATATATATATATATATATATATATATATATATATATATATATATATATATATATATATATATATATATATATATATATATATATATTCGTATTTTGTTCTAGCTATGTTTTCATATTTTTTTTTATTTACTTGTTCGATCAATTTATTTATTTTATTCAGTTGGGTGAATTATATTTTCATTTATGCATTTCTTCAGTCAGTTTGAGTTAGCGAGTTTCATTAGTTTTATGGTTTTTATTTAATATTCTTTTACAAGTTCAACTATCATGGAGCTGGAAGGAATTCATATTTGTCTTTCGCTTTTTTGTGCTTTTGGAGGTCATGCGGAGCTGCATATGAAAGTTGTGATTAAGAATCTTGCCAAGTTGTTTTTTCTCCCTTTTGTGCAATATTTTAGTGTTCTTTGCTGGGATGTTTGTGTTGTGTTGACCAAAATACGAATACCTTTATGTGTCGCTTTTTCTCCAAGGTCTTACATTTTTAGTTGCATATTCATGGACTGCAGATACCTTTTGCCATTTGCTGTAATGTGCCATCCTTTTCAAGTCACTGTGGGCTAATGATGAGGAGCATGCTCGCATTGAATTTGAAATATATGTGGACATTATGCTAAAACTCTTCTCTTACACGGTCTAGATGTCACAAAAGAACTCAAAAACAAACAATAATGAACCACTAACCCCTAACTAGACCATTCCTTGTAACTGTTGGTTATTCAAAATTGTTCTTTGTATTAATCTGAAATATTCTTGAACATGATTTTTTATGTCTCTTATGTTCTACTCTGCTAGTTGAATAACACAAAGAACGAATTTGTGAAGTGACCAACACATTGTTTGCTTTCTACTTGCAAAAAGTCATCCCCCAACCACTGATCACCGATGTAATTTTTTTCTCTCTCATTCATAACGCTCGCCAAAACATGGGTCGTCTTTGCCAATCGTGTACACATAACGGGGAAAATGCAATGACTGTGAAATTCCGTAACTGAGACTCCAAGTAATAAGAACATAAGAACATAAGAAATAAGGGAAGCTGCAAGAAGCGACCAGGCTTACACGTGTATGAAATATACCTACCTATTTCCGCCTATCATCCCCATCCATAAACCCGTCTAATCTTCTCTTAAAGCTCCCTAATGTCTTAGCACTAACAACATGATAACTGAGTCCGTTCTACTCATCTACCACTCTATTTGATAACTAATTTCTTCCTAGTTTAAAGCGCAAGCAAATTTGCATGTGACATTTGTTCATAACATTTCTGATTTTGCCACGGACCTGGTTGCACACGTGTCTCGAGCGCCAGCGTCTGAATTATGGTGAAAACTCTTGGTTGGGCCGCTGAAAATGAGACTGCGCCACAACTCTTCCCAGCATGTCCGTGTGACGAGCAGTGTTATAGGAAAAATTCAAGGACAAGTATGGCGGCGCTCTATGTGAACTGCTAGAGTAGAGTGCCTTATCGACTACTCCTTGTGGGTTTGTTGCCTTCTCACAGCTTTTCTTAACCTTTTATTGCTAAGGTATTTCTTCAAATATAATAAAATGTGATGCAAGTTTAGTATTTAATTCTTAAAGATACAACTGACAACACAATGAGTGATCAATGAGTTCAAACTTTTTTGTAGTTGCAGTTGTATTTTTGATTCATAAAAATAAGAATCCAGGGTTAAAATGCCATACTGTCATTATCATTTAAAGAGTTAATGTTCATTTATTCTGTACCGTGACCCATTATTCTCTGCCGTGACTTGTTAGCTGTGACTAATGACTGCCCTCCCATGGCCCTGCATCACCTGCCTGGAGGGTAAAGGGGGACAGCACGGCGAAGGCGCGGCTCCTCTCCTTGGGCGCTGGGGAGGTGCAGGCCGAGGACTCCATGAAGTAAGGCCGCGTGAAGTCCACCACTGTCTCCCTGGTGGCTACAAAGTGACCTTAGTTAAGTGACTTCGTAATGACGCACGGCCAAGAACGATCTCTTTTAGTATGACCTGTGACCCTATTACCTTTGACATTTCTGACCTGCACCCACTCCTGACCCCTGCCGTGGTGCATTCCTCGCTGGTGTAGCATTTCAGCAAAGAAATATATGTTATGCATTCGTTAACAAAGGTTGTATTTTACGTTCAGAGGAAGATAAGGCTTAGTATTGTTCCCATGAGAATAGTATCGTTTTAATTCCAGGAATCAACAATTTAGCAAAACAGAAAAAAAAAAAACAGTTTAAGTTAGATAGATTATTTAAAAAATGCTATTTATGTTTAGAGAGTAAGAAAATGAATCGTATTTTCATAACTGAGATTATATTTCCACTTCTGTGAATCAATGTTTCATTATAAAAATATTATTATAGTTTCTGATTAATGATTTATTCATAGAGATATACAAAGAAGCTCAATATTTTCCTCATGAAAAATCATTACATAAAAATGGTGAAAAAAAGCTTTCGTGAATCGATATTGCAACAAAAAATATATTTGCTCCCATTCAACTAGTAGCAGCAGAAATCTACTGTTTCCTTACAGAAAAAAAGACAGTACTTTCGTGTAAAAAAAAAATTGTCGTGACTTACACAGGTATATTAATTAATTCATGTATCAATATTATAGCGGAAAAAAAATATATTGTACTTATATGTACTCTGCATTAGATGATGGACAGTTCAGTTGAGCTATCAGAGCACAGTTGAGTTTTCATAGAGATATAGATAGAAAGATAGATAGATAGATAGAGAGAGAGAGAGAGAGAGAGAGAGAGAGAGAGAGAGAGAGAGAGAGAGAGAGAGAGAGAGAGAGAGAAAGAGAGAGACAGGATAAAATTAGACTTTTCTTCGCACAGCAATTCCCCCGTGGCACACATGAAACTATTAATTACTGCATTCCATTCTTTACCTGTGATGGTGATTTCATTAATGGCCAAGTGTGCTTCACCTCGAGCCACCATTCCAATCATTCCAGTCACCGTACCGTCAGCCTGTGGTCCTCCCCACTGACCACCCTCCTCTAGCACCACCTCGTACCTGCATCCGCCACGGTAACAAAGAGCAAGAGAGGTAGGAAGTGAAAGCCAAGAGGAGGACGGGAGGCGATGAGGGAACGGTTGAAGGAGCCACAAGGAATCAAAGAAATGGAAACAAAATGAATACGAGGAGAAAGAGAAGAGGGGGAATAAATGAAGACCAGAGGGAAGAAGGGGAAGAGAGGAATAAACAGAGGAGAGAGAGAGAGAGAGAGAGAGAGAGAGAGAGAGAGAGAGAGAGAGAGAGAGAGAGAGAGAGAGAGAGAGAGAGAGAGAGAGAGAGAAAATTGAAAAGAAAAATACGGAGAGGCAAGACAACGCAAGAAAGAAACAGAAAGGCAAATAAGCAAAACTGAGAAACGAGACCAAAAAGAGAGAAGTAAAAAAAAAAAAAAACGAGAAGCAAATACAAGACAAGACAGAGAGAGAGAGAGAGAGAGAGGAGAGAGAGAGAGAGAGAGAGAGAGAGAGAGAGAGAGAGAGAGAGAGAGAGAGAGAGAGAGAGAGAGGAATACAGAGACAGAGAGAGGAATACCCGATAGAATAGAAAAGACAATAAGTAATAAGTAATGCTCGGATATATGAGACGAGATAGTGGCTGAATTTTGAGTCACACAGAGACGAGGGAAGCGTAATGAACAACTATAACAGGAGAAATAAATACAGCAATTCAGAACGATCAACCCTGACAATATTCCCAAGGGCACGCGAGGATGACTCAAAGGGAACTCACGTAAAGTTAAGGGCCTGACTCAGGGTGTTGAGGATGCTGACGTCGATCCCGGCATCAGCCCCTACTTGTCCCCCTGCCCCCTTACGTAATCCGAAAAAGGGCCAGTTATCCACCGCCGACACCTGGAGAAAGGGACAGGTGGGTAGATTGGTGGATAGATAAGATGGTAGATAGACTGATGGGTAGATTGGTGGATAGATAGATTGATGGATAGATAGGAAGATAGATTAATAGATTAGTTAATGGAGAGAGAGAGAGAGAGAGAGAGAGAGAGAGAGAGAGAGAGAGAGAGAGAGAGAGAGAGAGAGAGAGGACTAGACAAAGAGACAGAGGGACAAACAGAAAGACAGACAGACAGGCAGACAAAAAGCTAGACAAACAGACAGACAGACAGAAATGAAAAAAAAAAATCTTGAATAAAAAATATCCAAAAGAAAAAGAAAAAAAAAACAATGTGCACTATCTTAGCATTTAATCCTCACTGTGTGTGTCAGCTGGAGATCATCGAGCACAAAAACCAAACACTGACTTAAATTAATTACGTTTTCAGAATTAGTGTCAAAGCGTGATATTGTATCAATTTAAAGACTCCTGTTTTCCTCACAAAATACTGTGGTGTGAGATATTTCTTGGTTTTTAGATTTTCTACCTGTCTGCTTCCCTCGCTCGACTTCGTATCATGTAGCGCAGCAGAACAAGAAAAAAAAGTCTTTTTAGTGTTACGTTTATATTTTTCTCTAAGAATCTTATTATCTGCCCGAAGTTTTCTTTTTATTGTTTTCGTGTTTGTGTGTGTGTGTGTGTGTGTGTGTGTGTGTGTGTGTGTGTGTGTGTGTGTGTGTGTGTGTGTGTGTGTTAATGTGGTTAGTTAACTGACTTAGCTAATTAGATGATATTTTTCTTCTTTACGGAAGAGCGACAAGAAACGTTTAATACTGGTGGTGTTGGCAGTGGTAGTAATAGTAATAGTAGCAGTAGCAGTTACAGTAGTAGTTATAGTAGTTATAGAAGTATAGTTATAGTAATAGTAGTAGTAAACATCGTAGTAGAATGGATGGAGTAAATAATAACGATGATGATTTTGATGATGATGATGATGATGATAGTGATAATAATAATAATGCTAATAATGTTAATGCTAATAATAATAATAATAATAATAATAATAATAATAATAATAATAATAATAATAATAATAACAATAATGATAATCTGTCTACAAATTTTCATAACAGATGACTTTCAGATCGGGATAACCAATACAAGACGACACGCCTTGTCTCAGTGAAGGAATAATGACATACGGGAGGGTATTGTCAGTTCCCTTACACCATTACTGCCAGTGGTCTTTCACTATGCGCAGAGTTTAGTAACCTTGAACTTCTTCCCCTGGAGGTCCGCGGGAGGGAGTGAGCGTGGATCCGATGACATCTCCATCAGGTAGCTCCTCGACTTACTGCTGAGCTCTTCACTTTCGTCCCCTTCTTGAAACTTCTCCCAGCTGACAAAGAGAACAGGAAGAAGTGACATTTTTCGTTTGTGTAAAATGAGCTTTCCATGCCGCCAACAAGTATTTTATTATAGTACGTTAAAGGTACATAATATCTGCATATATAGATCAAATTGAACAACAGTTACATTTGGAATGAGAGAGGAGACTGGATCTCAAACAAGATGGAACATCTTGTTTGAGAACACCTTGTTGGAAAATATTTAGCTGTGAGGTTGTTAGTGCGAGTAAATAGGAAGCTGTTTGAGAGCATTAGACAAATTTTTAGCCAGAGAAAACATTCATGTATAAGCATAATTTATACCGGGACTGCGACGTGTAAGCTTACTCATCTCGTGCAGCTTCCCTTAGTTCATATGAGATATGAGAGTTGCTTACCGTGTAGTTCCTTTGCTGTTCGTGACGAGTGAGAAGATAATTATTCTGCCTCCTCCTACTCTTCTACCTCCTTCTCCACGTGTCGCTCTTTTTAACTTGATAAAAAATGAGTTTCTCTTATTTTCGACGTACATTTGAAACAGTTGCAAAAAAAAAGAAAAACCCACTGTCACACGTGCTCCAGCACACACACACACACACACACACACACACACACACACACACACACACACACACACACACACACATTGCAATTGACTCTTACAGTACGCTAAGGATCTCATTAGTGCTAGAGAGAGAGAGAGAGAGAGAGAGAGAGAGAGAGAGAGAGAGAGAGAGAGAGAGAGAGAGAGAGAGAGAGAGAGAGAGAGGTGGAAAGAATGTTACTTGTTATTGCTTAGCCTGGAGGGAGACAAGAGTTGGGATCAAGAAGGAAGAAGAACCGAGTGAAGGAGGAAAAGATATGAAGGAAGAAGGGAGAACGGAAGAGGGGAGAAAAGAAAAAAGAAAATTAGGTAAAAAATTAAAATAAAGAATAAAAAATAAAAAAAAAAGTAAAAAGAAAAGTAGAAGAGGAGAAGGAGGAGGAGGAAGATGAGGAAGAATAAGAGGGAGAAGAATTAACTGTAGCAGTAGCAGCAGCAAGAGCAGTAGTAGTGCTTGTAGTAGTAGTAGTAGTAGTAGCAGCAGTATTAGTTGTACTAATAGTAACAGTAGCAGCAGTAGTAGCATTAATAGTAGTAGTAATTGTAGTAGCAGCAGTAGCAGTAGCAGTAGCAATAGCAGCAATAGTAACAGTGGTAATGATAAAAGTATTAATAGTAAAAGTAGTAGTAGTAGTAGTAGTAGTAGTAGTAGTAGTAGTAGTAGCAGCAGCAGTAGTAGTAGTAGTAGTAGTAGTAGCAGTAGTAGTAGTAGTAGTAGTAGTAGTAGTAGTAGTAGTAGTAGTAGTAGTAGTAGTAGTAGTAAGAGCTTTTTTTATGTAGGAGGGACACAGGCCAAGGGCAACAAAAATCTAATAAAAAAAAATAAAAACCCACTGAAATGCCGGTGCCTCAATAGGGTCCGAAGCGGTAGTCAGAAATTAAAGGATAAGTGTCTTGAAACCTCCCTTTTGAAGGAATTCGAGTCATAGGAAGGTGGAAATGGAGAAGCAGGCAGGCAGTTCCAGAGTTTACCAGAGAAAGGGATGAATGATTGAGAATACCGGTTAACTCTTGCATTACAGGGGTGGACAGAATAGGGATGAGAAAAAGAAGAAAGTCTTGTGCAGCGAGGACGCGGCAGGAGGGGAGGCATGCAGTTAGCAAGATCAGAAGAGCAGTTAGCATGAAAATCGCGGTAGAAGATAGCTAGAGATGTAACATTGCGGCGATGAGAAAGAGGCTGAAGATAGTCAGTTAGAGGAGAGGAGTTGATGGGACGAAAAGCTTTTGATTCCACCCTGTCTAATAGAGCGGTATGAGTAGAATACCCCAGACATGTGAAACATACTCCATACATGGACGGGTAAGGCCCTTGCACAGAGTTAGCAGCTGGGGAAGAAAGAAAAACTGGCGGAGACGTCTCAGAACACCTAACTTAATAGGAGCTGTTTTAGCTAGAGATGTGATTTGAAGTTTCCAGTTTAGATTATAAGAAAAGGACAGACCGAGGATGTTCAGTGTAGAAGAGAGGGACAGTGAATGTCATTGAAAAAGAGGGGATAGTTGTCTGGAAGGTTGTGTCGAGTTGATAGATGGAGGAATTGAGTTTTTGAGGCATTGAACAATTCCAAGTTTGCTCTGCCCCAATCAGAAATTTTAGAGAGATCTGAAGTCAGGCGTTCTGTATAGTAGTAATAGCAGCAGCAGCAGCAGCAGCAGTAGTAAAAGAAGAAGAAGAAGAAGAAAGCGCAGAAAAAAAAGTAAAAAGAAAAGAAAAGAAATAAGAAAAGATTAAAAACAAAAGAAGAACTAGAGGAAAGGAAGAATGCAAAAGAAGAAAACTTAATTATGATTGGATGAAAAATCAGGTCAGAGAGAAAAGAGAACGAGCAAACAAAGAGAAATGACAAAAATAAATAAAAAGATAAAAACCGAACTGAACTGAACTGAGCGGAGAAGACTTACTCACCATCTCTACGATTCTGGTCATGTTTTGCTGCCGGCACATAAGGATTACAAGGGTTGGATGGTGGGGGCCGTCAGAAGGGACTAGATTCGGCAACACTTTTAGGCGTTCGTGGAGGGAATCTGTACCGCAGCTCCTCACTTCCACCGCCTCTGTTGTCACTGCTGGACTTCTCCCCTGCTCCACTGACTCAGCTTCCCTAGCGGTGTCTGTTTGCAGTGATATGTTCCCGAAGCAGAGTGATTTATCAAAGCTAGTTTCTATTTTTGTCTACGCATGAAGAATAGTAAGATATTTGTTGACGTGAATGGAGTTTTCGATGTATCAGAGTTTGCTTTGAGAGAGAGAGAGAGAGAGAGAGAGAGAGAGAGAGAGAGAGAGAGAGAGAGAGAGAGAGTAAAATCTTATTTTATAAAGACTTGAATTCGTTCCGGGAATTTTCTAATAGTATGAAAATATTGTGTTATTCCACTTTATGTATAATTTCGTTATTGTCAAAACTAAACTTTAATAAAGAAATGTGATGGGACAATTACTGAATATTTTCCTACCTGAGAGAAACTTCTTCCACACCACCAGCACCTTGTTTTCGTAAGTCCCGCATGCAAGATCCTTTGAGAGGGAGGACAGGTAGTGGTGAGCGCCGTCCGCCTCGCTCAGGCTGCGGCGGGAAAAAGGGAAATGTCCAATGTTTTTGTGGCGGAAGACACGCTTACACGATTTTCCAGAAACTGGTTGTACGAGAAGAGAGAGAGAGAGAGAGAGAGAGAGAGAGAGAGAATATATAATACTGCGCCTATGTGAGATACACAGTTTTAAATCATAAGAACTTCCCTTCCTTGAAGAAGTGAGGCTACTGTAAGTAGTTTCTGTAAAAATATCCGGATTCTTACGTATTTTCCATACGCTCATAATAATAGTGTTTCTGTATACGAGTGTTATGTAATGCAGTAGAATGATGGATAAGTATACAAAATATTTTCTGTATTTTTCTGTTCACTTATCTTAAATCCTATGAAGTTTCTCCCATTAAATGTCGAGAGCAGTGATTAACTCAGTGATCGAAATACTCCTAGTGGTAGGAAAGTAATTTTGGTGATGCGACCTCTCCGTGCAGCTGCTTCTCGAGGCACACACGCGCTCTTCAGATGTCACTCCCGGAAAAAGCTTCTCTTGCTTTACGGAATGGCAAACTCGAGTTCATTGATGCCGAGCTTGAAACCTGCTGGTGTGCATGGCTTGAATGTAGCATTTGTGTTGAAATGTAGCACACCCCACGCAGCAATTTCGTTTTTGTTGTTGTTGTTGTTGCTGTTGTTGTTGTTGATGTTGTTGTTGCTGCTGCTGTTGTTGTTGTTGTTGTTGTGAGTGTGTATGCGTCAGGGTTGGATCCATGTAGGTTCCATATGGCAGACGGGTCGGCCATCGAGCATGTAAGGTCAGCCCGGGTCGTATCGTGACGTCAACTGACACCACCGTCTCGCACACTCTCCTGTCTGACCACAGCCATTCTCCAACCCTGATGTGTGACAATAATGAAGACAGAGAAAAAAAAATAAGAAGAAAAAAGGTGTAGAAATAATGGGTAATAAGTGCATCAGTCAGTGAGTGAATAGGAAGGAGTGGGGCTGGTGACGCACTGCTCGCTCCCTGGCTGGCCCTCCCTCCCGTCTTACTTGTACTCGATTACACAATATCATGGGCTCGCATTCGTACCCTTACTCGGACTCTTACTCGGACTTAAAGAACTCGACAATTTTACGAATACTTTAGAGAACAACCAACAAAATTCAAAATGCAGTTCGGTGTTTGACAAAGGTAGAGGTAAGGTCAGGGTAACAAGAATCTGTCTTTAGGGAGGCCAGGGGCAGCATTATGAGTTATGACATGTGTCTTAGGTATGGCAAATGAGTATTGTAACTTAAAATGTCTATCATAAGTTGTATGTCATAAATTGAGCGAAACCGTCAATCATAACCGTCTGTTATATGTAGCGCTTACTTGATTTCAAATACTAAAAGACGAAGCAGAAACTGCCGTTTACTACTAATTTATAGCTTCTATAAATTTCTTTGCTTTTATGTATTAGAAGAGACACAGTGGGCAAGATAGTAATTCAATCTTTGAAATACAGTAAAATGTGATCCCGTAGGAGCGCCTCGATGTAAACAGACAGTTTTCATCATATCCTTGGTGGCAAGGATAGCTCTCTCGATGATCACCAAGGCCATCACTACTGGACAATTGCATTTTTCCAGTATCTTCTCCCAGCAGCAAGATATCAAAGTGTTATAATCACTTTCATTTCGGGGGTTAAGTGGATTTCTCCTTTCTGTGTCACTCTGCAAGGCTTCCCTCTCTATAGATCGGTGACAAAGAGAATACCTGCACGCTCTAAACACTATCGCCTGATGAATTCCGTGTCATTAAGCTCATTCAATACGTCCTATCTGGGTAAATAATTCCTGAACTGGAGATGTGGGGCGGCCATCTCGGTAAAGGGAGCGTCTGTCATAAGCCGCTTGGAAAGGGTGAACGTATTCTCAGCATCACGCGCCAAGTTCTGACAGACGTGCGCAGTTTTTTACAAGAATGCATCCTTTTGTTTATAACTATGACACGTTTCATACCTAAGACTCGCTAGGACTGCTTCGTGAATACGGGCCCGGCAGGTGACCTGGAATGGGGCCAGTGAGGTTATAATGGGGAGTTTTCAGAACTAAACCGCTAGATGTCGTTGTTGCTCATCTAACTGTAGGAAAGAGAGCTAAAATATTGTTGTAGTAAATCCCAGATGCGTAAATATGCATAGAACATTGATCATCATGATACTATTGAAATGATGTATCGACTTTTCAATATCCGGTATGGATAATATTGAGATAATGTGGTCAAATTACTTATTTTTTTTGTGTGATTATCAAGTAAACTGCTAGCATTATCTTAAATAAAGCATATTACAAGTATAAAAACTATTGATTTGGACAATGGAAAAAAAAATCACACTGTACTATATAGTATGACACAACCTACTCAGTAACATCGTGATATATGGCTCTATTTTTTTTTTTTTTATAGGGATTTTAACATCCCTCTCACGAAGCGAGCGACAAGGCAAAGTAATCGAGAACCAAAAACAAACATCTCTCAGGCGATCCTTGAGTGACGGGAGAGGAGTACAACAAACTTTTTCACCAGTTTTGTAGTGAAGATGGGCACCGCAGCAACATTCAACATCTTGTCCAACAACGTGTTTCTTAAGTTCAACCAGCGCGGCCGAGTCAGGTGTTTGTTTTGGTTAGAGATACAGCATTACTATCGCCAGGACACTCGAGTTGCCAATTTTTCTCTATTAAAATTGCCGTTTCCATAAACTAGGAAGGAGATCTATGTAATTTGGACTTTTGACTGTCACAGACATGTTACACATAAGAACATAAGAAATAAGGGAAGCTGCAAGAAGCGACCAGGCTTACACGTGGCAGTCCTTGTATGAAACACACCTACCTATTTCCATCTGCTATCCCCATCCATAAACTTGTCTAATCTTCTCTTAAAGCTCTCTAGTGTCCTAGCACTAACTACATGATTACTGAGTCCGTTCCACTCATCTACCACTCTATTTGAGAACCAATTTTTTCCTATCTCCTTCCTAAACCTAAATTTTTCAAGCCTGAACCCGTTATTTCTTGTTCTACCCTGGTTGCTGATCCTAAGAATTTTGCTTACATCTCCCTTGTTATAACCCTTATACCACTTAAAGACTTCTATCAGGTCCCCTCTTAACCTGCGTCTCGCCTTTATGTTTACTGTCGTCTAGATTAAGACGTTTCCAATCAAGAGTGTATTCATTTGGAAATCTTAAGATGACCAAATAAATCTAAATGCCGATTCACTAGAAAATCAACTTATATACATTTGCTCATGAAAAGAGTTTGATTTTACTTGTGTTACTACTTAGAAGGGATTACGTAGAAAATATATTATATAAGCCCATTGCATCTTCATGTAAATAGAATAACACTGTAGGTATATCTGATATTGCTTGTATGTGAGAGAAGAGTTTGTGTCTGTGCTGCCACCTGGTGACAACCACTAGTTCTGAAAACTCCGCATTATGAAGTGTAGCCGCACCAGTTTCCACTTCTGTTATTAATCTGTCAGCACCTTGATGTAATCATAGGAAGCGAGAAACAACTATCAAATGCTTCCTGGATTAACAGGCTGCTTCACTGTGAGGCGCTCAGCAATAAAACTCCCATCAGGCATCAAGCAACATTTACAGAAACTCCTCCCGCATGAAATCAAACTTTCAGTTAAATTCTGAAATTTATGGTCGCTAGCCCGTGTGAAAGAGGTACGGGTAACAACTGCTAAACAGGTCTGGTGATCTACCTAACAAGATCTGTTAACCTGTTATTTGTATTTAAGTTTCATTACCGGTTTTACAATGACGCACACACACACACACACACACACACACACACACACACACACACACACACACACACACACACACTATACGAGTATGTTGAAAAAAAAAAATATATATATATATATATATATATATATATATATATATATATATATATATATATATATATATATATATATATATATATATATATATATATATATATATATATATATATGGACTCGAGTACAACACAAAATATTCGTACTTGGACTCGAATTTAAGTATAAAACGGAGTACTTGTACTAGGACTCGTGATATTGTAATGTAATCATACTCATAATCGAATATAAAATAACAAACTCAGTAAGATCGGGCGAGGGGAAAAAAATTCTAGAAAAAGGCTGCTCAACATGCCGTTCCCAGAAAAGAGAACAGAGGCAGGAGTCAGCTACTGGTTCTTTGCGATTTTGCGACCAGTAATTAAGTGATGACACTCTAGGGAAGGTAACTGTAATGAAGCTCCCGAAGTTTACAAAGATTTCCAATTCCAGAAAGTGAGAAATAATCAGCGTGAGAGCAAAAGGTGAGACGACGCAACGTATCGCTCTGCCAAGTATTATATGGACTAAGGCAATCATCGGTATTGGTCTGCATTGACGGCATCATTCGCAGAGGCAAGATTAAAGGTTATCCTTCTGCGGAATGTGGGTGTGAGAAATCTCTTCCTGGAGTCTTATATGAAGACGCTGGCAGAATACGAGTTAATTAAAGGCATCAGGTGATTAATAGGTATTAACGAAAGGGAACTGGCGGAGTAATAATTCTGGAGGGAGGTGTATGACTGTGACTTTCTTAAGTGCATAGATCTCAAAGGCTGATGCTGCGGCGACGCTGACACCGGCATGATGCACAAGATAACACAAAGAAACTCTAAAAAAGCAAATTAATAGATGAATGAAATAAATAGATAAATACATAAATAAAAGATAGATAAAATTAAAAGTTAATAAATAATTACAGAATACTGGCTCATATGGATTTGCTCGTGATAAACTACACTATTTATTCCAAAATAAGAAATACAAGACAGCAAAGACGAAAACTTCTTTCTACCCAAACAAAAAATTCTATTCACAGTCAACTAGGTCACGTTAGAAAAGTAGTAATGATCAACATTGAGAAAATACAGTTTTCTAAAGATACTGAAGGCGAGGTTAGTGCAAACATGACATATCCTGGAGAGATTAATGCAAATGTGTAACTGTGGAGACAGGACAGCGTTATTTCTGCTCAGATCCAGCGTAACACAACGAGGTAAACACGTCAAGCAGAACACAGGCGCGCAGTTCCGCACATATGTAAACACACACACACACACAAAGCAGGAATGAGAGAATATTGTTTACGAGAATTACTATGACAAGTGGCTCATTATAAGACTTTACCCAGTTATATTAGTAGTGTTAATTTCAATTGAACTGCCACTGTCTAACTGGCGATGAAAAACCAAAACTGCTCGAATAATTTTGCTCATGATACGAAGAACCAGAGCGAAGAATCCAGGAAAGCACCAAGAAGATATTATGTTAATAACGCCTAACTTGGAGAATGGAATCCAGTGTAGACTAATGCAATGTTTTAAATATGAAGGGAGCAGAGAGGTGGCGAAAACTGAATAAAAGATAAAGGAATGAAGAGGACACGAGAAAGGAAAGAAAAAAGAATTTAAATGGAATATCAATAGACAGGAGTAAAAAGAAAATATGATACAGAAAAATAAAAAGAAACTGGTACGGAATAACAGATGAGCGGTAAAAGGAATTCGAGAGCAAGAAAGCACAAATGAAAGTGGAAGAAGAAGAGTTAAAAAAAAAAAAAATCTATGAGAGCATAAAAAAAAAATGCTGAAAAAAATGTAGGGAAAATTCAGAAAAAAAAATCAAACAATCATCAATTAAAAAAAAAATCCACTTGAAATATTTGAAACATCAGACACACCTCTTATTGTACACAAATGTGGATGCCACAAAAATAAAAAAATAAAAAATAAATAAATAAAATAAATCAATCAAATAAATGATAATAATAATGATAATCTTTCATAATTCCTAAAATAGATAATGATAATGGTAATTCCGACATTGATTTTCCTACTTTCATTAGGAAGACTTTTTTTTTTTTATGAGAGCGGGAAGACAGCTAAGGAAAAAAAAAAAAGTAAAGCAGGGAAGAACCACATTAACACGGCGGAGTGAAGGGACCTGCAGGTAATGAGTCACTGTGAGGGACATAAGGTAGTACGGTGAAATTCCATGGAGGCTGAAATTCAATCCACCCACAGTGGAAGAAACAAGAAACAGAACACCATGACGATCTGTGAATGTGAATGGAGCAACGTAATAGACTACATAACAACACAAATTGCGAATGAAAAGTGCACAATAAACCTGTGTAAATGATTAAAGAAAGTTTTGAAAAAAAAATGTGGATATAATTTCCAACCAAAGTTCTTAAATTTGAGGAATCATCGTGGGAATTGTGTGAAAAGAATCTACGTTCATTTAAAGTTTGTGATAAAAGACTAGTAGGCGTGGGAACATTGCCAACTCGAATCAGTCTTGTAAAAGTGTCATTGTTAGGGAACAAACAACGCTATCTGCTTCCAAATACGATTAAGTAAACGTCAAGTGTGCACGCAAGCAGCATACACACACACACACACACACCGCATAGTGTAGTGTAATGTAGTAGTTAGTACGCTCGGCTCACAACCAAGAAGTCCCGGGTTCGAATCCCGGGGGCGGCGAGGCAAATGGGCCCCTAAGGGCCCATTCATTAAACATTCATTACACACCTAGCACCGGTTCACCTAGCATCAAGTAGGTACGGGATGTAACCCAAGGGGATGTGACCTCGCTGTCCCGGTGTGTGGTGTGTCAGTGGTCTCAGTCCTACCCAAAGATCGGTCACTATGAACTCTGAGCTCTTTCCGGAGGGGAGCGGCTGGCTGGGTGACCAGCAGACGACCGTAAGTGAATCACACACACACACACACACACACACACACATAGAGTTAAATCATAAGACTAACACAAGGGCACGCAGCAGGACGAGCAATGTCTGCATACCGTATTACATGATTTTCGTCAGAAGCTGAAACCGAGATTCCCTTGTTTCGTAATTACCGATGGGAGGGAACGGGAAGCTCCAGGGAATCCTCACCCTGGCCGCGTTCCTTGCGTCCTAGACGGCTGAGTGATCGAGTCTGGCTGGACGGATATGCCGGGGTGATCACAGCACGAGCGGCGGTGTCGGCAGGGATGCAGGGCCCCGATGAGCTCCCGGCACTGGTGTGGGCAGGGACAGGCGGCAGACCGTGAGAATTGGTGGCGACAACCACCCCGAGGCTCGCTGAGGATGGAAGAGGAAATTCATGGATGACAAGAGAGAGAGAGAGAGAGAGAGAGAGAGAGAGAGAGAGAGAGAGAGAGAGAGAGAGAGAGAGAGAGAGAGAGAGAAACGGACAGACAAACAAACAGACTCACACACACACACACACACACACTCACACACACAGGATTTCCATCTCTCTCTGTTCCTGTCTGACAGTGACATCTCAGTTCCTAGAATCTAGGCCTGTCCGTGCCTATCACTATTCTCTTTGGGGGCGCGGGTATTACACATTGAAAAGAGACCACCAGCCTTGCACGGGATTCGAACTTCGGACTTTGAGGCAGGTTGTGAGCTCATACCACTGGCCAGTGCATCACGGTTTGTGTGTGTGTGTGTGTGTGTGTGTGTGTTGGGGGGGTGGGGGAGGAATTAGCGTTCATCTATTCTCTCTCTTAATTTAGACTATCTTTTACATAGTATGACTTCTGCGTGTGCTTTCCTACTATATGACACACACACACACACACACACACACACACACACACACACACACACATACACAGATGAAATTTACATATATTACCACTAATTTGTATTTACTTACCGACAACAACACTCTGCTGAAATAATAATTTTGAGTTTACTTTGTGAATATGTGAGTGACTGCTGTCTTGAAATTTACGGTGCAGAGTTCTGTGTCTGGCGATTTAAGTTCACATTTCCATGCTCGTGAATACGCGGAGTAATTAACCTTGACTCTCCTTTGGCGAACACAACGCAGCAGTAACATCCGTATTTTTGTAATACATAATTTGAAAACATATTCTCTCGCCTGCTGACCTAACGGAAAATTGTAAACCTCCGTTAGAAGCTTATCTAAGTTTCATGTACTTGAAAATATGATATTGGCTGGAAAATATAAAAAGCAGAGTTTTAGAATCTCTAGTCCAGAGTAAAGAAAAGTGTCTGGAGGGATGTGGTAGTGATGGTGATGATGGTAAAAATAGCGTTGGTAAGGTGGTGTTCCCTTACTCGGCTGTTTGTCACGCCAGTGGCAAGAACATTTGATTTAAAGTAGCGTGATATGAGTAGGCTTGAAAGAAAGTTTGAATCAAGTCAATATATGCAATTTATTTACACCAACAAGAGTTAACTCGTTAAGGGGTATTGTAGTAACATGGTGGTGTTAGGTCTCTGATTACTGGAGAGACTAACAGTACGTCACTGTGTTTTGTATCAGTGACATTACTTCGCTTAGTTTTATAGTCTGTTTAGAGTTTGTGCACACACTAACGATACGGCCCTCCGTCGGCCGGCAGGGTTCACAGGACGCGGCCACTTGCAGCGAGCATCACTCCCTTTCTCTCCTCTGCCTCGGAAGGTGCCGCCGGCTAACATACAGCGGACGTACAGTAGACATAACATCAGCATTTGCATCAGCACCACGTAATCAGGATGGCACCTGCTATTGTGTTAGTTGGCGATATTTGTTCAGACGAACAACAGGGAAGTGTCCTGTACAAAATAAACAAAGGACAACTTCCGTGATGTTTAACAAAGAGTCTGTTCTTTCCTATCCTTACCTACTTATGGGTACAGAAAGAACGTAAGGATCTCGGCTTGCAATAAACTTCTTTGGTGATATTTCGTGGTTAGGTCACCGCTACAAGCCATCGTGTCTCAGGTGGTGTGCGCATCAGGCCTCAAGGTGTAATATAGAGTTATGCAAAATATAAAATAATATGGTTACCACAGCCAACTTTAATCCAATCACGACTTCAATGCCACAGCCGCAGAAACGTACCTCACGGACTGACCTACATACATACATACATACATATATATACATACATATATACATACATTCACATATTCATGAAGACACAGCTATATAGTGGATGGACAAGTCGGCCAATAGACTAGCCTGGATTTTCTGATATACAGTGACCCACGAAAATTAATTTTAAAGACTATTGCAAGTTGATACCCTCCCTCCCCACCACCACCACCATCACCACCACCAGCTTCCCCCACTACGCCCTTTTGTCATCACGTGGGTGAGTTCAAATTATACTAGTTAAAGAACCGATTAATTTTTTCGAGGGTTCCGCAGTCAGGCAATGGGGCGCTGAGAGGAGAATTCATAGCACTCGTTTGTTATGGCTGGGAGGGATTTACTTGCGCACGTGTACTGCCTTTGTGCTGCAGTCTTGCACATGGAGCCTCAGGGGAATTACAGGACGACTGAAATAATTCTT
>NC_087159.1:10060000-10067500 GCF_035594125.1 Scylla paramamosain
TCACTCTCTCGCCTTTCTCCTGGTTTTCATGGCCTTGAAGGAGACGAGAGAGGCGGAGAACCAGGGCGTTCGCGGAGAAATGAAGGGCGTCTGAGAAGCCGGGGAGACACTACGGACTTTCCTACCCCAGTAACAAGGAGAAAGTGGGTGGGTGATCCTGGTAACTAGACAGCCAGCGTGTCAGCAGGCCAGCGGGTCACCAGGGTCGGGGAAAAGAAGGTAATGGGAAACTAGGAGACTCGTGGTGACTTTCTAATTTCTAAAGAGATCGTCACCTACTTTCACTGTTCTTCTCTCCTCTTCTTTCTTCCCCCCACCCCTCTGTCGTGTTCATTCCCGCCTCCTCCTCAAAGATGCGTCTTCCCCCGTCTGTGAAAATGGACTCGTCTAGTTTACACGTATATACGTACGAACGCACGCAGTCACGCATGAACTCGGTCAGCACACACACACACACACACACACACACACACACACACACACACACACATCATGAATATTCAGTATTTCGGTAGAAATGAAGAAAAATATATTTCAGTAGGAAATAAGGGGATTTCAGGGAAATATCTAAAAAACAAAATATGTAAATTCTCTCTCTCTCTCTCTCTCTCTCTCTCTCTCTCTCTCTCTCTCTCTCTCTCTCTCTCTCTCTCTCTCTCTCTCTCTCTCTCTCTCTAATCTCCTAAGAATGCAAAGGAAGGATAAGAATGTAGTAAAAAAAAACAAAGAAATCACCACCATCATCGCCATTATGACTTTTCCTCCCCCCAAAAAAAAAGCTTGCACTGTTACCACAGCCAATAAATATTGGGAAGTGTTGAGTCTTGCACAACCTTTCCTACAAAACTGGAGAGAGAGAGAGAGAGAGAGAGAGAGAGAGAGAGAGAGAGAGAGAGAGAGAGAGAGAGAGAGAGAGAGAGAGAGAGAGAGAGAGAGACGGTAAACGTACAAACGAAAAAAAAAAAAAAGATAGTAGGTATACAAACATATACGAAGATACATACACAAAAGCTACAGAGAAGCAGACAGCAAGGAGACAGGTAACAGACAAGCACAGGACAGAGAGCACGAAACAGACAGACACTTACGGAATTAGCGCCAAACATTTTTTTTTGTACGATTTGTTACTAAATTTTCTTGTCATTATGGTTTTATACCCGTTATGTATGTTCAGTGCACGTTTACTAACTTGCATATACCTGTAAGCTTCAGTCCTCAGTTTCCGCCTTTCCCGAAGAATTTTGTTTTCTTATCTTTATTCTTGTTATTATGCTTTTATACCTATCATGCATCTATATGTGTACTTGTATAAACGTGTTGCTTGATTTTTTTTCAAGTGTTTATATACTCATAATAATTCTGTAATTTCCCTCACCCCGTGTATTAAGTCTCTCAATCCTGATAATCATATAACAGTTATTGCTTCATATGAGTAACTAAACAATATTACTGAATTATTAACCACTCATCACCCCTATTGCTGTCAGCAGTGCTTCGAGAAACTATAGACTTGCAGTGGATGACTTAAGAGAGTATGAAAGGAACCCACAATCAAACAGGCGAAGACAGCTCGTCATGTTCCAGTACGCCTTCTCCATTGTCTCGCCTCCATGTAGCGCGTCACAAAGGCGTCCTGCAGGCGGCTAATGTTCTAGCGGCAGGGCGACACAAGGGTCATATTTGCGATGTGATGCCGTGTTGGAATACAAGAGTGATGAGACTTACCGCGGGCGAGTCTACTGTTGGAAAGTGGGGGAGGAGCGTATGCACGGAGAGAGAGAGAGAGAGAGAGAGAGAGAGAGAGAGAGAGAGAGAGAGAGAGAGAGAGAGAGAGAGAGAGAGAGAGAGAGACGCTGCCTGATAATGGAATAATTATTGTCAGTTGCGCTCTCGTTTCATTGAATCCTCAGAGAGAGAGAGAGAGAGAGAGAGAGAGAGAGAGAGAGAGAGAGAGAGAGAGAGAGAGAGAGAATGTGTATCCTTTACTATCTTTTCCTATGCTATCCTACATTTATAACATGACCTTAATTAAGATAAGATAATGCAGCTTATCACAACCTCCACTACTACTGTTTACTCTTCCTTTATGCTCCTTAGTGTTCTGGGTAATGTTGTTCTTCCTTAGTGTTCCTTTGCGTTCCTCTGGCTAATGTCCGCTATCCAGCTTCACCTCGACCTCCGGGGGTGATCACGGCCCCGACCCTGTGCCCTAGTTACCTGGTGGCCGGCTGGTGAGGCCTCGTTACCAGGTTCACTCACCCACTTTCTCCGTGTTGCCGGGGTAGGACAGCCCCACCCACCCACCTACTAACCCACCACCTACTGACCCGCCTCCGTCCCCTTCACCTACTTTCTTTAGGGGCTGGGTGGGGCTGTGTAAAGGAGCGTGGAAGGGAAGCTGGTTGGGTGGTGGTGATAGATTTTTACGTTTCCTTTAATATGAGTGTCATTCTTCTCTCTCTCTCTCTCTCTCTCTCTCTCTCTCTCTCTCTCTCTCTCTCTCTCTCTCTCTCTCTCTCTCTCTCTCTCTCTTATGTTGCTGTTGTTGTTGTTGTTGTTGTTGTTGTTGTTGTTGTTGCTGTTGTTGTTGTTGTTGTTGCTGGTGGTGGTGGTGGTGGTGGTGTTGTTGCTCTTCTTCTTGTTCTTGTTCTTGTTCTTGTTCTTGTTATTCTTGTTCTTCTTGTTCATCTTCTTGTTCTTTTTCTTCTTATGCTTTTCCTCCTTCTCCTCCTCCTCCTGGTGTTATGTATATGTTATTACCGTCATTATGCCTCACATCTCTTCTTCTTCTTATCCTCCTCTTCCTCCTCCTCCTCCTCCTCCTCCTGGTGTTATGTATATGCTATTATGATCATTATGCCACACATCCTGACTGCCGGTTTGCTCAGTCACTGAAGAGAGCAGGTGTGATGTCAATGTCATTTCATTAATGTGCGGAATATCAATTAAGTACAATACATCGCTCGCCATGTGCTCGGGAACTCAAGCCCAGCAAGGCGAAGCAGAGCGGCGAGTGTGAGTTGTCAGCAGTGTCACAGTGAGTTGTCAGCAGTGTCACAGTCCGACGCTGGGCTGTGACGCCTGTCTTTGCATTTTAGTTTTTAATGTTTTTGCTGTGACGATGGATTAGCTTTCTCTCTCTCTCTCTCTCTCTCTCTCTCTCTCTCTCTCTCTCTCTCTCTCTCTCTCTCTCTCTCTCTCTCTCTCTCTCTCTCTCTCTCCATACATAAATATTTATGTATACAATTTTTGTTTCAGGTGAGTTGGTGCATGAGAAGCGCTGATGAAGGCTTATGCTGATCTCCCTCCTGGTAAGATGATCTTATTTTTAGTACTTCTTTATCCTTTCCTGTCTCGGCGTCGTCTGTGTCATGAAAAACACCGTTCATTGTCCACTGGATCCAATACATTGTCAGAGAAACTTTTGCCAGCGTCATCTTCAAATGCTTACAAAGGCAATATTTGATTTACGGAGAAGCGAAAACTATTTTTCGTCATACGTTTTATGTATATTTCAAAAACGGAACTCCATAACAGTTTTATCACTTAGCAAAATAAATCAGGAAAAAAATACGCGGGAATATATATGAAGTGAATAATGTAACCAGTCACACCAGAGGGCCACACGGCAAGGAGTTGGAAGGGAGCGCCGCCACAAACACTTTGCATTATGATTACCTCTGATGATTATTACATTACACCTGCACTCCTCACACATGACAAGTAAGAAAGCAATACAAGATACAACCACAAAGTATTAACGCTGAAAAAAAAATAATAATTTGGTCAGGGGATAAGGAAAGAGAAAGAGAGAGAGAGAGAGAGAGCGAAAAAAAAGAAAAGGGAAGGAAGAAGGTAATGAACTCTACTTTTCAAGACGTGAATTTACGGCGCGGTCTATTGTGACTAGTTGGCCCCACTCTTACACAGTGACCCCCAACACCTTGCGCCCTTAGTTGGCAGAAGAAAATTTGTGAGTGTTCCTCCACTTTATGAGTCTCTTTGTCTTCCTTGGGATTTTGGAAGACGAGGGGGAGGAGGAGGAGAAAAGAGAAGGGAAGAAGAAGGAGCATTCAAGGTAAGGAGAAAGCTTAGTAGCTGAGAAAGACGAGAAGAGAAGGAAGTGTTAGGTTAGATGAATCGGTTTTCCAATCCTGGTGAAATCCCTTACCGGAGTTAACTAAGTTTGAGGAATAATTGATGCCATTACCTGAGCACCGGTCGATGTGGGGGACTCAGGGAGGCATGGGAAGCAATGATAGTGGAAGGTAGGGATGGGTTGTGCGGTAACTGTAGAGGGAATATCAATTGGGATAAGTGGAAGTGGGTGCTGGATTGGTAGTGGTGCTGGTGGTGGAGGTGATGATTGAAGTGGGATGGTGATGGGGTCAGTGATAGGAGGTGTGGATGGTGTAATTGTGAAGGGAACATCACTAGGAGTAAGTAAAGGTGGATGTTGGAGTGGTAGTTGGTGGACTGGTAGGTGGACTGGTGGATGTTGGAGTGGTAGTTGGTGGACTGGTGGTACTGAGGGTAGTGGTGCTAGTGCTGGTGGTGGTGGTGGCGGTGGTGGTGTCGGTGGTGGTGGCGGTGGTGGTGTCGGTGGTAGTGGTAGGGTCAGTGACAGGAGGAAGAAGAGGGCAGGCAGAGTGCCCATCTGGGAAGTCACAAGCTTGCATCTCCTCCACAAACCTGGTGCCGGGTGGACAGTGGAACAGCCAAGCCAGCCACCTCTGCCCCACCTAGTGCATTAGAAAGTCAATTAGGTTATGTAGCATGCCTCTGAACAGCACATGGAGATTGCGTTTGCTCTGAATATAACTGATATTGATGTTTTATGATAAATTTGGATCTACATTGTTAAACGGAATAGAGAAACACTATTTTAAGGCAAAATTGATAAGGAAAAATAGGACATGTAGCATATCTTTCCATTAATTACGGAGATTATGCTTGTTTTGAATATAATAGAAATTTCAATTTAGACTAAATCTGATCTACTCTCATAAAAAAAAATGTGGAAACGCTTTAAAAAGAAAAGATAACATTAATATGAAGAATAGGTATATACTGGCCAAACAACACACACACACACACACACACACACACACACACACACACACACACACACACACACACACACACACCTGGTGACAAATGTAAAAGATAGTACAGTCCCCCGCTGGATCACGGTTAAGCCCCTCCCTGTGGCAGATTGTGGAAGGCGGAGGCGGTGGTCCCGGGGGAGGAGTGGTGGTACTGGTGGTGGTACTGGTGGTGGTGGTGGTGTTCTGAAAAAAATAATAAATAAATAAATTTTAATAAATAAATACATAAATAAATCAAATAAATCAGTAAAAGAGGCCAAGTATAACGTTGAGACTTAGTGCTTTGTCTTCCTGGAAAATCCCTTTTCATTCTTTCCCTTCATAATATTCTCTCTCTCTCTCTCTCTCTCTCTCTCTCTCTCTCTCTCTCTCTCTCTCTCTCTCTCTCTCTCTCTCTCTCTCTCTCTTACACGCCTTTCACGGACAATTTTTTAACATTATCTATTCCATTCTACCACAGAAATTTCATTCATAGCAATATTTTTTCAGCTCTTATCTACCCTCTCCAGCCTCTCTCTCTCTCTCTCTCTCTCTCTCTCTCTCTCTCTCTCTCTCTCTCTCTCTCTCTCTCTCTCTCTCTCACCGTCGTCGTAGGTGTTGAAATAGTTGCCGGGGGGCGTGGGTCTGGGAATAGGCCGCCCGTCCCTTAAAATTTCCCGGATTGTCGTGATGAGAGGGAAAGTCTTCTTGTCCCTCTGTCGTATCCTCTTCTTCACTCCCTTCATCTCCTTCGTCTTCCCTTACGTCACCCTCCTCCCCTTGCGCTGCCTGGCATGTCCCGTGGAAGTCGTCCGTCTCAATGGACCACACCATTGCCCCGGCCAGACCCAGGGACTTGATGTATTTAGTCTTAGTCACCGCAAATTGAGACGCAGGGAGGGAGGCAAGGACACCAGGCGGGAGGAAAGCAAAGCAGGAAGCAGGATTAGAGGAAGTGTATATAAATATCCATTATGAAAGCATGTTATTTGTGTTGCTAGTGTGTGTGTGTGTGTGTGTGTGTGTGTGTGTGTGTGTGTGTGTGTGTGTGTGTGTGTGTGTGTGTGTTTTGTTTATACAGCAGCTATTTGTATTGGTAATGTGCGTATGTTTGTTTCATGTTGGCTATTGTTGTTTTTTGTTGTTCATGCGAATACTGATTCTGGTATATATTCTTGCATCATTACTACTACTTGCTGCTGTTATTACTACTATTACCACTATTACTATTACTACTTTTACTATATCTATACTACTACTACTACTACTACTACTACTACTACTACTACTACTACTACTACTACTACTACTACTACTACTACTACTACCACTACTGCTACTACTACTAATAATAATGTCCTATATCTGTTTCATTATATCAATTACATCATGTATATATGAAAACAGAAAGCATACCAATTCACATAATCACATCAACAGCATCTCTCCTCTCTCTCCTTCCATCCTCCTCCTCCTCCCCCTCTTCTTCCTACCCCTCATCATCATCATCATCATCACCATCACCTGTTACCTACCTTGACCGTCACAGACTTCACATCATCATACCCACACCACTGTCTGCCACAATAAGCGTAGGGCGCCACCATGTTTTTGTCCCTCACCACAGACCACTTTTCCGTCAGCTGCTTCTCACACACCTGGCCGGGAACACAGGTGAGCGGGATTAGAGCGCAGGTGTAAGGGGGAGGGAAATTGCCTTTTTTTGGGGGGTACAGATTGGTAAGTAGGAATAAAGGTGAGTGAGAGCAGGTGTTGGGTGGGTGGGACGGGTGGGTGGGGTGGGGGGAAAACGTGGATGGGGAAATAATGGGTGAAATGGGGGAGAGGAGGAGCTGATGAGTTTGGTATGTTTTTTTTTTTTCGTGTGTGTATATTTGTGTGTATGTATGTTTGTTTTTGTTGATTAGTTGCTTGTGATTTTTCTTAATTTCGTGTAGTAGTATTTTTTTAATGAGACTTTTACGCCTCTAATTATTCTCTCTCTCTCTCTCTCTCTCTCTCTCTCTCTCTCTCTCTCTCTCTCTCTCTCTCTCTCTCTCTCTCTCTCTCTCTCTCTCTCTCTCTCTCTCTCTCTCTCTCTCTCTCTCTCTCTCTCTCCTTCCCTGATCAGTCTGGATAAAGAGCCTCCCTCACATTATCAGATTTAAACAGATGTTCCTCTTTTGCTTTGCTCAATCCATGATAAAAAAAATACTATAATTACATGCAGTGCGCGATGGTACACTTGTTTCCCCTTCCTCAGCGTGCAATCATAATTTTTCTTATACTCTCGAATCAACATTTTAAATTTCACCCGCATTAAGCTCAAAATTATACAGGTAAATAATTCGAGTTCCAGGTAAAGCAGAAGTGTGTATATTACCTCGGTGGAGCAAATAGATAGAAGTTAAAA
>NC_087159.1:10077500-10087500 GCF_035594125.1 Scylla paramamosain
ACACACACACACACACACACACACACACACACACACACACACCAAAAAAAGAAAAAGGCAAATAGTTAATGAATACGTAAGTAGATAAGAAAATAATGAATAATACAGTGATTTAAAATGAAAAGAAAATTGAATTAGTAGGTAATAATTAAGAAAACGGTTAAAAGTGGAATAAAAGGAAACAACGAAAAATTTCTTTCAATCCTGTGTACCGTGCATTCGTAATTCAAAAGAAAATTAATTTTTCTCACCGTCGTGTCATTATCACTTCAGTCCGGTTTCTATTTCATTTTTTCGTTGTCATACATTTTCTATTCTTTGATTTGTTTTTATCTTGCAGGGAAAACTTCATCTCTTTTAACTCTGCCTTTGATATTTTGTCTTTTGTAGCGAGAAGAGGAGTGCGTGGGTGAGTGAAAGTGAGTTAGTGCAAGTTTGTACTCTCCTCATCACCTGACATCACTCACCTGTTCCCTCACACACACACACACACACACACACACACACACACACACACACACACACACACACACACACACACACACACACACACACACACACACACACACACACACACACACACACACACACACACACACACACACACACACACACACACACACACACACACACACACACACACACACACACACACACACACACACACACACACACACACACACACACACACACACACACACACACACACACACACACAAATCATATACTCTAAGCTCCTTTGATGTAAAGTCTCCGCCACGAACATTCATTCTTTGAGGTTTCTGTATTAGATGGGTTATAAAACGCAAGGGCTTACATCACACACTTAAATTACAGGTAAGTCCTTTCTTGAGTAAAATCAGGTCTTATCCTAGTTTCGCTTCGAAAGTTGAAGTTACATTATATTATCAGTATTTCAGGTTAGGTGATATATTGTTTGTTAGAATTTCGGGAATTACTCTGAGTGAAACTTTCATGGAGGAATCATCAGAGGTGGACATAAAAAAAAACATAAAACATAACATAAGAACACACACACACACACAAAAAAAAAAAATAAGGAAAGCTGCAAGAAGCTATAACGCTTATACATGGCAATCTCTATACAAAATATACAAAATACACCTACCTATATCCACCCATCTTTCTCATCCTTAAATTTTTCCAGTCTTTTAAAGCTCCATAAGGACTCGGCACTAAGACCCTGATCAATCAGTCTGTTCCATTCATCTACTATTCTATTTAAGAATCTGTTTTTATCTCTTTTTCAAATCTACCTTCATCAGGGTTAAACCTATTGCTTCATCATATCTTGTCCTGATTAGAGACACTAACGAATGTTGTCTGTCTTTGTCAGTCTTGTTATGTCCCTTACCTTTGTTGTAGTAGTTTTCTGTTTCTTTTTTTCAAACCTTACTTCACCAAGCTTGAACCCATTATTTCTCGTATTCTTACTACTGACGCTGAGGATTTTTATATCATCCTTTTATGTCATTACCTTTGCCGTAGTTGTCATAGAGGTCGTTATATGGGTCAAGGCTGACGATGGTGCCTGTGGACGCTTGCAAACCAGCGAAGGCGTAGAGGGCGTGAGTGCACAGGAAAGGGTCGATGTCTTCCACGTCAAATTTGCCGAGGCCTGGTCTGTACACTGCCCAGGAGCCGAAGTAGCACGCCATCACAGGTTCCTTCATAGGGGCTGTTATGTTGTAGGCGGGGGTAGCAAGCCTCCGTCTCCCTGTGGTTATGTTGGGGGGAAGTAGAGAAGGATGTAGTGGAGGTGATGGTGGTGGTAGCGGTGCATGAGGGGGGTGGGGGTGAAAAGGAAGATATGTAATTAGGGACTGCTTTCCTTCATCTTCTCCTCTTGCTCTTTATTTTTTACACTGTTCTGTTTTCTCTGTGGTTTTGTTGGGAGAAGTAGAGAGAGAGAAAAGAGAGAGAGAGAGAGAGAGAGAGAGAGAGGAGGTAGTGGTAATGGTGCATGAGTAGAAGGGATGCAAAGGAAAATAATTAAGGGCTTGTCTTCCTCCATCTCCTCCTCTTGCTGTTTCCTTCTCTCTGTTTTGTTCTCATATTAGCAGGAGGGCATGTATTCAGGCAGCTCATTTTGGTATTACATGATAGGCTTTTTACTGTCTGCTGCTTTATGTTCCTGTAATCGTATGTTCTCTCTCTCTCTCTCTCTCTCTCTCTCTCTCTCTCTCTCTCTCTCTCTCTCTCTCTCTCTCTCTCTCTCTCTCTCTCTCTCTCTCTCTCTCTCTCTCTCTCTCTCTCTCTCTCTCTCTCTCTCTCTTTCTCAGTATATGAATGAGAGGAGTCCAAGGATAACAGAAGGAATTAAAGAAAATCACACAAAAGAATATGAGAATAAAACTAAAGAGATACAGTAATAAACTAAACTAAAAAATACAAATATACTACAAAAAACTGAAGGTTAGTAGATGGACTAGTTATATGAGGTGCGTTGATATGAACTGGGTAATATATTTCATGGAAACTGTGATAGAAAATAAAGTATGGCAGAGTGTTCCCACTTAAAGGTAGAAGAAAGATACTGCACTGTTGAGAGAGATGAATGGAATAAGGAGGAGAGAGGGAGTCGTGAGTAATTTTCAGCAGGTTAATCAAAGAAGGGGAAAAGAGAAATGCAGTTACAGTAGGTCAAGGTGATCAGTAAATGTAAGGAGTGGCGGAAGGTAATGAGGACTTATTACTATAGATTCTGAGACACTGAAAGAGTCGTAATGAATTGTGACTGAAGTAGTGAATAGCGTTACACTCTTATATATAGAAAGAACGCTGTGCAGTATAACAGAGTACCAATGGAAGTTGTGTAGCATACCAGAATATTTAGAAAAGCTGGGCAGTAGAGTATTACTAAAAGATATACAGAATTGCAGTTTTTATTTTATTTTATTTTATTTTTTAAGTATTGCAGAGTATTTAGAAATGCCACGCGATGTAAGTATTTAGAAACGCAGTGCAGTGTAGAAATATAATGACAAAAACTGTAAAATCTATGTAGGAGAGTATTTATAAGTGTTGTACAAAACATTTCAGTATTTAAAAAAAAATTGTGGAGAAGAGTATTTACAAAAGATAAAAAAAAATAAAAACAAGATGGCATTCAGAAAAGTTGTGCAGTAAAACAGAATAAATAAGTAAATTTGTACAATGTAGAAGAGTATCTAAGAAAGCTGTCCATGATTGTAAAGTAGAATAATAAAAAAAAAAATCTTTAATACAACCTTCCTAGTGTCTGCTTCTCGTCATGTCCTTCTCAGTTAGTGGAATAAGAAGTCAGACAATTAGATATCTCCCATTAAATTACATATCATTTCCCTCATGAACGTTCAGTGATCCACAGGAGAGTAACCGAGAGAGAAAAAATAAGTTCTTACCTTTTTGTGTCATATCTTCTTGATCATGTGTAGTGTGAGTATAGGAGGAGGATAGGGTAGAAGAGGCTGAAAAAGAAGATGAAGAAGACAAGGGAGAAGAGGAGGAGGAGAATAGGGGAGAAGAGGTTGAAGAAGAAGACGAAGGAGAGGTGTAGGAAGGCGAGGGAGAAGAGGAGGATGCCTTAGAGGAGGAGGAAGAGGAGGAGGAGGAGGAAGAAGAAGAAGAAGAAGAAGAAGAAGAAGAAGAAGAAGAAGAAGAAGAGAAGGATGAGGACGAGTTATACGCGGAGGAGGAGGACGAAAAGATGGAAGGCAAAGAGTTGTACAATCCCTTATTAACAACACGACCTTGACAGGGAGGAATTAGGCTGAGAGGAATTAAGAAATGAATAAGAAGTAAAGGGTAGAAGAGGAGGAGAGAAGGTGTGGGTGAATGTGAAGGCTTTGGGCTAAGCATGTTGATGTTGTTATTGCGGTGGTGATGGTGTTAGTGGCAGCAGTGGTGGTAATGGTGTAGACTTGTAATTGTTCTGTCATGCAGTGTGCTTCTCTTGAGGGGTCGTGAATAGTCTTGTGCTTGGCTGGGTCACGGAGAGGCAGGGACCGGAGATGAGGTCACACATCCACCCACACGCAGGTCACGCTGGTCACTTTGTCCTTGGTGCTGTAAAAGAAATTTCATTATTTTTATCCTTCATATTGTATGGTTTATGTAATTTGGTATGATTTTTTTTGTTTATTTGTTTTTTTCTTTATTATTATTATTATTATCATCATTTTTATTTTTTATTGTTGTTATTATTATTATTATTATTGTTATTATTATTATTATTATTATTATTTATTTATTTATTTATTTATTTATTTATTTATTTTTATTTATTTATTTTTTAGCATGTAATATCCTTCATTTTTTTGTTTTAATTTTATTCTAATTAAGTTATTTTTCTTGATTTTTCATTTATTTCTATATTTTTTGTGTTTAGTATAATATATTGCAGATGTGTGGCTGTAAATATCCAGACGCATAACGAAAAACAAATATTGCAAATGAACAAATGAATAAAAGTGAAATGCGATAATATGTCGAGAAAGAATCTTAATCTATTTTACTTACTTGTTTTGATCTTTATCATAGCTAAATATTTTGTACACTTCGTTATTTTTTTTTTTCTTGGATGTCATGACATTTCTTTCGGAGAGGGCTGGCTGCTGGTACGACACTATGTATGTATAAATGTATGAATGTGTTTGTATGTTTGTATGTTTGTACTAGGTTAGATTAAGTTAGGTTAGTATGTATGTTTGCATTTGTATTTATGTATGTATGTATGGATGTATATATAAATATATGTATATGTGTGTGTAACAAGTATGCAAGGAGAGAAGCCTGTTCAACATAAATTCTTTTCCTGACCTCGGAAAATTTTAATCAGAGGCTTGGAAGCGAAGGGCATTTTTCCTCCATTCGTTCCTCGGTCGCACCTCATTAAAGGCAAAGCGGGCCATTATCGCTTTTATGTCATAACCAAAAGAATATATAATGACTCCTTCAGGCTACCGTCCCAACTGAAGACAGGATGGAGGGAGGAACGGGAGGGGGAAGAGATAGAGAGATGAGGAAAAGGTGAAGGGAGGGAGGAAGAGAAGAAGCTACCTATCTCCTTATTTTTTTTGTCTGAATTTAGAATTGTCTGTGTGGCGCCTAATTAGAAGAAAAGGCAAGAGCTTCTTTCAACACCTTTCAGTCAGATGAATAATTATAACGATTATTATTGTCACCTTCCTTTGACTAGGTTTAGTAAGGATTACATTTCTTATACATCAAACGTATAACAGCTGGGCCATTAGAATAACAAAACGGCAACTTAGGCGAGATTAAACAGAGACTGACAGAGGACTTTGTAAATGAAGAGGATGGATTATGAGGTGAGAAGTTATACTGGGATGACCTAGGACAGACGAACATCCGAGAGTGGTGGTAGGAGAGGGTCTAGTCCTGCTTGAAGTAATAGAGGTTGATAATGATTTTATTCGTTGTGTGGTGCTGGGATGCAAAGGCAGCTCAAACACCACCCACGTGCGAATTTCACGAATCAAAGTGAGGATTATGCGTTGTAGTGCCTAATGAGTGGGAGTTCTACCATTTATTGTGCGCCCCTGGGTGATCTTCTCCACATGTAAAAAAAAAAAAAAAAAGATAAATAAATTTGATAAATGGATAGATAAGTAGAATCATTAAATAAGTAAAAGCGACCCCATATGAAAATAGGAAACGCCAACAGAGGAAGAAGAAGAATGAGATAAATAAGTAAAATAAAATGAGTAGGCTTTCTTTCTCCACTTACTGTACCCTTGGCGAATCTTCCTCACACGTAGAAATGTAAATAAATGATTTGACAAATAGATCAATAAATCGCTGAAAGACATCTAAAATATCTACAGAAACATTCGTAGCCCTCTTACTTCACTGCACGAGTACCTGTCTAACACACAACAGTATTCATTTACCTATTTGTTATACACCCCTGACTTCTCACACATCACTCCCAAATCTACATCATATTGCAGACACAAAGGCAATTCTGACACTCAAGCAAGTACCGTGCATAACATATGAATTTCCATTGTATGCTTAATAAACACAATTTCTCTGTGTCTGTCTGTCTCCTCTCTCCGCCTAAATTGACTCCTCTCCTGATCCTCTTCCCTCTCCACCTACTTCTGTTCCTGTTGCTTCATATTTCCTTGTTCCTTCCATCCCGTCTCCTTTCCTTTTCCTGTTCCTCCCCCGTCTGCTTTCCATCCTCTTGCGTCATATCTCGTTGTTCCTTCTATCCCGTCTTTCCTTCTCCTGTTCCTTCTCCGTCTGCCTCTCCTCTTGTTCCATCTTTTGCTGTTGGTCATTCTGTCCTGTTTTCTCCTAATTCTTCTTCTCTCTCTTTGCTTCTCGGTTTGTTGTTGCTTATTATACCCCCACCCGCTCTCGTCTTCTACTTCTTCTCTTCCTCTTTCTTAAACTCTTGTTATTACAAATTCCATCGCTCCACCTCTCCTTATCTTTTTACTTTCCTACCTCCATCTCCTGCTTCTTCTTTTGCTCTTACAAATGCTCTCTATTCCGGTCTGTTCTCGTATTAGCAGGTTTATGTATTCAAACTGGTAATCTCGCTGTGAATAAGTTTTCCGCTGACTGCTCCTTTTATGACTCAGTGCTTCCTATTCTCTCTCTCTCTCTCTCTCTCTCTCTCTCTCTCTCTCTCTCTCTCTCTCTCTCTCTCTCTCTCTGTCATCCTCCTCTTCTTCATCCCTCCTCCATCTTCCCACTCCTCTCTCGTGTTTCTACTCCTGCCAGGCTGTAGAGGATGCCTTTAATGTAAATTAGCTTTGCGACTGGCACACTGAGAGGCTGTCCAAAGGCTTAACGGGGAGACAGGGAGCCAGGGTCATGCACCGTCCTTGCTGCTGTGGTCTGAGGATGTACTTCACTGTAGAGGAGAGCCGAGACTTTGAGGGCGCGCCTGGAGTGTTCGTTATGAGCGAGATGAAGGGGAATGAGGTGAAGGATGAGGTAAGAGGTGATGCGTAGTAAGGGAAAGAGGTTACGCGTGCCTCGAGGAGTATACATGAGGGTGTGTGGGAAGAGCAGGAGTTGCGGGAGATACGAAAATGGGAGAGAGAGGGAGATGAACTCATTGCTTGCTTGACTGATTTAACTGGCGGTGCGTTGGTGATCACATGGTGGCCTGGTGCTCTGTGGTTAAAAGTCGAATAAAAGGAAATTAAAGGACTAAATACAAGGACGTGCTGAAAATAAATCAATTGAAACAGTTCTGCTGGAAGGAAGATAACTGTTATTTGAAAGAAGTAATAATGTATCAAAATGAGAGATAAGAAAGAGGATGACTTGGAAATGAAAAAGGATGACCTGAGAATAATGGAGAATGAACTGAGAATGAAGGAGAATGAATGACTTTGGGATGAGAAAGACTGACTTGAAGATGAGGGAGAGTGGATCAGAGATAGGAGAAGAGATACAGGAATGAGGAAGAGAATCTGGAGATGAGGAAGAGTAACTTAGGTACAAGGAAGGGAAGCCTGTGGATCAAAGTGAATGACAAGACAGAATGAATGAGACTTGGGGATGAGGGAGGAGACTTGAGGAGATGGAGGAGAATGGCTTAATTTTATGGCAATTTAGGTGACTTGTGGATACATTGCTGCAACTGGGAAGGGGACAGGAAAAAGGAGAAGGAGGCTGAGGAGAAGAAGGAGGAGGAAGAGGAGGAGTAGGTCAGAGTTGCTGTGGATCAGAGACACGTGAATGACCGCTGGGTCTCGTCACGGCGATGAAATGTTTGTTGCATCGTTGTGTTGCTCGTCTAGAGGTCGAACCTGTTGTTGTTGTTGTTGTTGTTGTTGTTGTTGCTGGCAGTGGTGGTGGTGGTGGTGGTGGTGGTGGTGGTGATGGTAGTCATCTTACTACGCGATGTGGTTACTCTTATTTTTACGATAACACACTACTGCCTCATTTCTTGTGCATCGTTCTATCTATATGTAGTCTGTCTAAAGGGGAAATCTGGAGCTCAGTATTATAATACAATCACATGGAAAATCAAGGAGTCAAAGATAGAACACGATTCAGATTTTTTCTTTTTATGATGCATACCGTGAGGATTATTATCGTTCGAAAAACATCAATATTTACACGATAACTAAGGCGCGGGATTGATTGACTGATCGATTAACTGAGTTATTTATGGCCCCACAACAATGGGTTTATTTAGGACCGTAGAAGAGAACCCACCGTGAGGTGTGCCCATTCATATGCGCGGACCTGGAGGCGAAGGAATAAATCGCCTCATCCTCAGACATTAAAAGAAAAAAAAAAGAAAAAAAAAAGAAAGAAAAACCCCCCGCAACATCATTATTTATCCCATGAAGAGAAGCAAATCACGGGAAGATCTGACGCAGGCGCTTCAAGATGAATTAGCTCGCTAGGGCGAAAACATTATGCGAGGATGATACACATGTAAAAATTATTGTATTCATAAACATAATGTAATAAAGGAGGAAAAGAAAACTTGTATAGAGCTTATGTTGTAACTGGAAGGTCTTTTTTTTTTCATAATGTTCTGCGTTTCCACAAATGAAATGAAATGGTGAAAACACATCGTTTAGTTCATACAGAAATGCAAATATCATCATGTGAACATTCATATCCCTAAATTGCTCTTTCCATTTGACAATTAATATGAAAAACAATTGATTGTGTGTGCATTGTACAGACCTTCCTCTCCATTGTTTTCTTTCAATGAGCTACACTGTCAATCATGAGAGACATACAGGCACACAAACAGACGGACAGTCAAATACACAAAGAAAAAAGACAGATCCAGGGACAAAAACATAACACGCAAACATAGTCAAAAAAAAAAAAAAAAACTGAAATATGCAGGTACAACATGAGCAGAAAGAACACACAGACATACAGAATAATATAGACACACTTGTAGTACATGAAATATACTAAGACAGAAAAAAAACACAGAAAAAACACAAACAGAAAAACTCACACACAAATATCGAACATCAGACGCAGAAAGAACAGACAAAAAATCAGGGAGAAGACGTAAACAGAAAATAGATAAAAAGATAAATATAAACACTTTAATACGAACTAATATATATATATATATATATATATATATATATATATATATATATATATATATATATATATATATATATATATATATATATATATATATATATATATATATATATATATATATATATATATATATATATATATATATATATATATATATATATATATATATATATATATATATATATATATATATATATATATATATATATATATATATATATATATATATATATATATATATATATATATATATATATATATATATATATATATATATATATATATATATATATATATATATATATATATATATATATATATATATATGTATATATATATTTTATTTATTTATTTTTTTTTACGTAGGAGGGTCACTGGCCAAGGGCAACGAAAATCTAATAAAAAGAAAAAAAAAGCCCACTGAGATGCCAGTCCCAGAAAAGGGTCCAAAGCGGTAGTAAAAAATTGAAGGATAAGTGTATTGAAACCTCCCTCTTGAAGGAATTCAAGTCATAGGAAGGCGGAAATACAGAAGCAGGCAGGGAGTTCCGGAGTTTACCAGAGAAAGGGATGAATGACTGAGAATACTAGTTAACTTCTTGCATTAGAGAGGTGGACAGAATAAGGGTGAGAGAAAGAAGAAAGTCTTGTGCAGCGAGGCCGCAGGAGGAGGGGAGGCATGCAGTTAGCAAGATCAGAAGAGCAGTTAGCATGAAAACAGCGGTAGAAGATAGCTAGAGATGCAACACTGCGGCGATGAGATAGAGGCTGAAGAGAGTCAGTTAGAGCAGAAGAGTTGATGAGACGAAAAGCTTTTGATTCCACCCTGTCTAGAAGAGCGGTATGAGTGGAAAACACCCCCAGACATGTGAAGCATACTCCATACATGGACGGATAAGGCCCTTGTACAGACTTAGGAGCT
>NC_087159.1:10092500-10102500 GCF_035594125.1 Scylla paramamosain
GGAGAATTATAGACAGCAAGCCACAGCGACCAGCCACATCCACACCCTCACAGATAACAAGTACATATGATACACGCTTCAATCTTTGTCCTGGGACGTGGAGGTGGTGGTGGTGCTGGAGGAGGTGATGGGGGAACAGGAGGGAAACAGGAGTAGGAGGAGGAGGAGGAGGAGGAGGAGGAGGAGGAAACAGAAGGGAGAGCAGGAGGAGGAAGAGGAGGAGGAGGAGGAGGAAGAGGAGGAGGAGGAGGAGGAGGAGGAGGAGGAGGAGGAGGAGGAGGAGGAAACAAAAGGGAGAGGAGGAATACAAAGGAATACAAAGGAAAACCAAACAGCAACATACCTTTTGGTACTTGAAAGGCTGTTTGGTAACTACTTCTAACTAGCTACAGGGAAGAGAGACAGGACAGCATACCAGAAGGCTCCTCCCCACCCACCACTTCCTCCATCTTGCGCTGGCATGGAAATAGTTGGGAAAAGTACCATGCAGTATGGAAAAACTGACATGGAATTTTCATAGGAAAGGATGAAAGGAAGTTCTACTATTCACCCTACAATGAACTCTATACGCCTATCTGAAAGTTAATACAATTTATAATAAAACTGGTGTCTGTAAAATAAAAGAATTTATTAGTGAATTTAGTAATTATTCGGACAAGAAGGGAGTTTGATGTAGATTTGCTTTTAAATATTTGTTTATTTTATTTTTTAATGATTCAATAGAATTGCTGTTTACGATTTTTGCAGGAAGTTTATTCCATATATTTACTGTGCGATTAAAGAAAAATGTTTGGCCTCGAGGGATTTAAAACTTTTGGGCATAATCTTGAGTCCATTATTTCTTGTTAGGTTACAATGATTAATGGCAAAATATTTATTCGCATCAAGGTTACTATATCCTTCAAAAATTTTTAACACTTCAATTAGGTCTCCTCTTATCCTGCGCTTTGTTAAACTAAATAGGTTTAATTCTTCAAGTTGTTCCTCATATGGCTTATTACGCAATCTTGGAATCATCTAAGTGACTCTACACTCTATCTTTTCTAGTTTTTCAATGTCTTTTTTGTAATATGGTGACCAGAACTGTACACAGTATTCTAGGTGAAGGCGCACAAGTGAGTTATATAAGGGAAGTATAACCTTTTCTGATTTAAATTCGAAGGTTCTTCCAATGAAGCCTACTAATTTATTTGCCGTCTTTGCTGTTTCTGTGCAGTGTTGACTCGGCTTTAGGTCTTTTAACATAACGACACCAAGATCTTTTTCTTTTTTTAGCGCTTGACAGTGGCTTGTTATTCATTACATATCTCGCTTGAACATTGTTGCTTCTGATATGTAGAATTTTACACTTTTCTATATTGAATCTCATCTGCCATTTTTCTGCCCAGCTTGTTAGTTTAATGGGGTCACACTGCAGTTCCTGCCATTGTGACACTGACGTTAATTAACTTGTTATTTTGGTGTCGTCTGCAAATTTACTTATTTTGTAATTTATCCTTTCATCAGTATCATTAATGTACATTATAAAAAGTACTGGTCCTAATGCTGAGCCTTGAGGAACGCCGCTATTTGCCTTATGCCAATCTGACTCTTTTCCATTAATCACAACACGCTGTTTTCTGTCAGAGAGCCAGTCTCTCAGCCATTGCAGGGTGTTTCCAGCAATGCCGTGAGCTTTTACTTTACTCATGAGTCTCTTATGGGGAACTGTGTCGAAAGCTTTCTGGAAATCAAGGTAAATAATATCAACAGCTTTTGTCTCGTCATACGAGTTAAATACTTCATAAAAGAAGTCTAGTAAGTTTGTTAAGCTGGAACGTTTGTTTCTGAAACCGTGTTGCGAATTCTTTATGATTTTATTTTCTTCTAAATATTTATCAATTTTATATCTGATTATTGTTTCCATCAGCTTGCACACTACTGAAGTTAGACTGATCGGTCTGTAATTGGCCGGGAGAGATTTATTTCCTTTTTTAAAGACTAATTTCCACTCGTGGAGGACTTTACCCGCTAGTAAAGTTTTATTGAATAGAACATAACCGGTTTCACGAACTCATTTCTTGCTTCTTTAAGAAGCCTGGGTGAAATCTTGTCTGGCCTGTGTGTGTTGTTTACGTTCATGCTCTTCGTGATTGAGTGGATCTCATTTTCTGTGATGGTGAAGTCTGGCAGCGTGGTGCCTCGTGACTGATGCGCAGGGGTCGACAGACTGCCATGAACATCCTCGGTCGTGAAGACCAATCGTTAATGTTAAAACACTTTTAGTTTTGAAATAGCTGTAAAATTCTTTTGGGTTCGTTTTACACGAGTTCGCGATTTGAGTTTCATCAGATTTTTTGCTGCATTTGATCAGCTTTATAGTTTTTCTATGCAATCTGTCGTGCTTTAATTTGTCATTATTATTCTGTGTTAATTTTTATTGGTGGTACGCTTTTTTTTTAGCCAGAAGACAGCATCTGATTTTATTACTCCACCATCGGTTTGGTGTTCTTTATCTTCTGTCTGTTTCGTAGCGGTACACACAAATTCGCGGTTTCATTTAACTTTTTAGCGAACGCTTCCCATGCTTTGTTGATGTCTGGTGTTCCCAGCAGTTCATTCCAGTCTATGGATGCAAGCTGCATGCGAAGTCTCTCAAAGTTAGCACGCTGATAGTCTGGTACTTTTTCTTTACTTCCGCTTACTTTAGCTTTGTTAAAATTGATGGTGAAAAGTAAGCTACGATGATCACTGGAACTAAGTTCTGGTCCAATTTTTACTCTTTTATTGATTCTTCATCAGTTGTTAAAGCAATATCTAGGGGGAGGAGGAGGAGGAGGAGGAGGAGGAGAACACTGAGCAGGACAGACAGTTGATGACACGTGTCACTTACAAGCTCATACGATAAATCCTGAAATAATTATTTTATTTATTTTTTTTTCATGGTACTCCTCATCTCTCTCTCTCTCTCTCTCTCTCTCTCTCTCTCTCTCTCTCTCTCTCTCTCTCTCTCTCTCTCTCTCTCTCTCTCTCTCTCTCTGTAATGTACTTCTGCACCTTAACACACACACACACACACACACACACACACACACACACACACACATGCACACTGGTTGTAAGTCACAGCAGTTTGCGGAAAGATGGGGCAGCTGCCGTCACATTTGGTGATGCCTGATTATTATAATAATAAAGAATGGTGGACACACACACACACACACACACACACACACACACACACACACACACACACACGGTCACAATAGAAAACGGGTGATACGTCTTACCTACAGGGGTGACTGAGGAGACTGTACCGGGGTGTGTGATGCTTGATAGCAAGATGGCAGAGTGGAAAGGTCTGTATGGAGCACAGTATATCCTTATCTGTATGATATCATTTCGTGTGCAAATAATATGGGAATAAAAGAATGACAATGTATAAGACAAAATGAGAGAAAGTAAGCACCCAACAAATTAGAACCATTTTTACAGTAGGCGTTATTAAATAGAGTATTAACTACTGTCAAGTTCATGTTTTTGTTTCGGAATAAATAGGATACCAGCATAAATGGCAATAATCCCTGGATTCGCTTGAACAACAAAACCAGGTATCAATAATTGCATCCACGTGTATTGTTATCACCGATGTCAGATATATCGGCGGGCGAGTCCATTGTCGGCGCGAGGGAGGGAGGAAGGTCGCGGCCAGGACTGTGGACTGCGGACTGATCGTGGCGGTGAGAGTGAAAGTGAAACTACCTCCAGCTTTCACTTCCATGGCTTTAACACGATGGTAGGTCAGCGCGGGGCTTTCTCGGGCGGGGAAAGTGATGAGTGTGGGGGAAAGTGGTTGTGTGTGTCCCATTCACCGGTGTGCGAGGCTCTCTCCCTCTCTCTCCCTTTCTTTCTCCCTCTCTCCTTTTCTCTTTGTCCCTTTCTCTTACGGTAACGGGGCTAGATTTCTCTCTTTGTCTGCATCGCTTTATTCCTTTCTCTCTGACCGCCTTTTTGTCACGAGTCCGGCTTTTTTTTTTTTTTTAAGTAACTGTGGCTTCTTTCTGGCAGCCTGTGTGTGTGTGTGTGTGTGTGGTTGATAGCCCCTCTCTCTCTCTCTCTCTCTCTCTCTCTCTCTCTCTCTCTCTCTCTCTCTCTCTCTCTCTCTCTCACCTTTAATACGTACGTACCTTAAACGTTCCAATCCTTCCCTCATTTTAACTACGAAATTGGCTCCCTGCATCTCGTTTCTGCCCCGGTCACTCATCACATTTTCCTCACAAGCCTTCGTTTGGGTGCCACTTGTTGCTGCATCACGCGTCGCTCTGGGAACTTTGCGTAGCCTCTTAATTTTGTATGAGTGGCTACGTTTTCTCTCCCGTGTTTTGTTAGAGGTGATCGGGGGATGGAGAGTCGAACAGGGAAAGTGGTTGAGTCCATTGGCGGCTCGTAGGGGAATCCTGCGGTGACCTTGAGAGAGAGAGAGAGAGAGAGAGAGAGAGAGAGAGAGAGAGAGAGAGAGAGAGAGTAGAGCATCGCTGCAGTGAAAGTGACCCGAAAGAAAGATTTCACTCGCTTAATCTTCCGCTTTCTCGCTTCGTTTAGCCCCTCTCTCTCTCTCTCTCTCTCTCTCTCTCTCTCTCTCTCTCTCTCTCTCTCTCTCTCTCTCTCTCTCTCTCTCTCTCTCTCTCTCTCTCTCTCCCAATGAAAGGTGTAGCTATTATTTTATCACTAATACATAAAATTATTTTGCATTGTTTTATAGTAATCTTAAACGTTCTGTGTGTGTGTGTGTGTGTGTGTGTGTGTGTGTGTGTGTGTGTATGTCCTCCGTCACTTGGTAGTAAAGGTAACCGGGCAAGTCCATTATGAGAGATGGGGGAGTTCAGGTCAGAACGTTAGGGAAATCCAGGTCGGAAGACATGAATGAAGCTGGAGGAGGAGGAGGGAGGAGGAGGAGGAGGAGGAGGAGGAGGAGGAGAAGGAGGAGGAGGAGGAGAAGGAGGAGGAGGTGGTGGTAGTAGTGTTGGTGGTGGTGGTGGTGGTTGTAGTAGTTGTAGTAGTAGTAGTAGTAGTAGTGGTGGTGGTGGTGGTGATGGTGGTGGTAGGAGCGGTTAATAAAGTTATGAATGGATGAAGAGGAGAAGAAACAAAAGGAGGTGGTGGGAGTTGTTGAAATAAAGGAAAAGGGAGAAGGAAGAGGAAAATAATGAACAGGAGCAAGGAGGAACCAAACTGTTGCTAATTGATACTTGTGTTCGTCCTCTGCTCTGTCCAGTGGAGCAATTAATGAAGCTCTCGTGTGGGGGGACGAGTTCGCCTCATTTTTAGTTTTTCCATTGTGTTCATGTGTTGCAATATTATTTGTCGCAGCTACTCACGGCTTTAGCAGTTCTCCTTTCCTATACTTTATTGTTTCCTTTGTTCTCTACCCACACTTTTCTGCCAAGTAACCAAATTATAAGAAATGTCTGGCGTAAATGTATATTTGAAAATTCGCGGTACGATTAAAAAAAATGTATACATGACGTACGTATAACAGCGCTGCCTTTCTAAATATAAAAGAGCATCTCTCATACGTTACGCTGCAGAGAATTAACATGAAAACAGTGCTATGCCCGACGTAATCTATTGAAACGCAGGTTGAGTTATAACGCATAAATGGAAAATCATCATTAACAGTAGGACAAAACCGTTACCAAATAATCTAATAAAAAAAAAAATACACGTGTAAATTATCCACAGCAGAAGTATAAGTGATGGAAATCAGGGAGTAAAATTGTGCGGTAACTCTACCGTATGCATATATATATATATATATATATATATATATATATATATATATATATATATATATATATATATATATATATATATATATATATATATATATATATATATATATATATATATATATATCACTGTAAAAAAAGGGGTATTAGAAATAGAAGGAAAATTAGCTTAGGAGTGTAAAGAAAAGTGAAATCGAACGTCAGAACGAGACCAACGTTTTGTGAGTGAAAGGAAAAGTAAAAGGCGAGTCCATTTTACTAGTGGGGAAGGAAGGGAGGTTTCCATGCGCGAGGAGAAAGAGGAGGAGGAGGAAGAGGAGGAGGAGGAAAAGGAAGAGGAGGGCAGGTGTGCTTTGAGATAGAATAAGGTTTTCGAAAGGAAAGGGGAGGACAGTTCGCAGGGGACAGCAGAAAGGAAAAGGGAGGTTCGGCCAGAGCACAGAGGAATGGAGGAGGGGAGACTGGAGTACAACAACATTCAGGAAGGTATGCATGTGCTGGGGAAGAGAGGGGATGTGGTTTCCGGATACAGGGACTGAGGGTGGGGATGGGAAGGGTTGTGGAATGACAGAAAAAAGGGATTGATAGGGAGGGTACATTTTTCCTGTTGGCAGTTTCCCCTCTGAGCAACTTCACCTCCCTTACCCCCTCGTGGAAATTTGCCCCCTTTGATGCATTTGATAGCATTCCCATACCATAACACAGCTCTGACCGGAACTGCTGATACTTTATGTTGTGTTAGGTTAATGGTCCCATGAATAAATAAAGAAGGGAAAGTGACTGAGAAGTGGAAATGCACAGAGGGGAGGGAGGGGCAAATGTCCACGGAAAATAAGTCAACGGAGATATAAGGAGGCGGAGGAAGAAAAGTTAATTAAGGGTGGATATATAGTTCTCAGGAAATGACTTGACGCTGCTGGGTGAAGATTGGCGTGGGAGCTGGCGGGAGAAATAATGAAATATCGGTCAGGGTGGTGAGTGGTTGGGAGGGCGAGCTTATGAGAGGCTGGGGAGAAGGTTGGGGCGTACGTGGGAAGAGGAAATTATGACTTTTTGCAAAGAGTGCCATGTTAGCGGGAGGGAAGGGAAACGGAGGCAAAAATGACGATGGTGTTGGATGTTTGGGCGAGGATGAGTGGGGGAGTGAATAGAAGAGAACGAAGCAATTTAATATAAATGGAGGGTGTTGGGTTGTGTGTCGCAGGAGTGTGGGTAGAAGGGAGAGGGCTTCAACGAGAATCAAGGATCAACTGTTAGAGTTTTGCATATATACTGTTTTCAACAATATTTGCCACCAGAGGTCACCTTGACGCTAAAATTCAGACTTCGCTGGAGGAGCTTGGCATGCTTGTGAAGTAAATCTGGAATACCTTAATTTAACTCTGCGAGCAACTTTCGTCCCCAGCGGTACCAAAAACGTATCATTGACTGAAATGTTACCTGGTTATAAAACAGAAGAAATTATAGCAACTTTTTTTTAAGATATTTTTCTTTTACTTTTACCTTACGTTTATTTTGTATTTACTTTAACTGTAGTAAAGGGAACGTTCAGGTTACACACTCAATGGTGGGTTGGAAGAATACTGGCGCTGCTTTCCCTGTGCATCAGAAAAGTCGGCAATAAAAAGCAGAGTTAGGGACTCGAAAACTCCTCTTTTTTAGCCCTTCGTTTTAAAATTCTATTCCATTTTTATTGCTACATCAAGACAAAACTTGTTCGAGCCAACTCTCTTCACGGGGGATCTTAGCCTGGTATGAAGACAAACTTTTACTTAGTTATACGAGTATAAACAAAAAATCGCAGTTGATGCGGGTGTAATGCATGGTTTGCAAGTTTCAACTTTGTTTAAAAGGAAATGAAGTATGGTAAATCTATATTATTCTAAATTATATAAAAATATCTAGACGATTTGAACGTTCTAAGGCTCTGCGTGCTTGCGGAAGTGTGTGCCAGTGTGTGTGTGTGTGTGTGTGTGTGTGTACATGCAGGATTTGCTTGTGTGTATTTGCTTTTGTTTGTGCGACTGTGCCTGGCTGTGTGAGGGTGAGTGAGTAAAAGTTCTATGGTTATGGATGGATTCACCAGCTCATTTACTCTACAAGAGTGTGGGCGAATGTACTATCTACCAAACGGTTTGGGGACCCAGAGTGCCAGGTCTTTACTGACTTGATGCTCGAGTGCTCTGATGTTCATAAGCAGTATTTTGTTGCTCTGAGGCCCAAATGACTTAAACCTGTCAGTGGCTCTAGATTCAAATGACATGTAACCTTATTTAGATCGTGGTGTAATTAGTAGATAAAGTTATCAGCAGCATGATTAAATACGATTAGAACATGAACTGAGAGAGCATCAATTTCGGTGGGCATCTCATGAAAATGGAGAGAAAGACGGGGACGCTCGGTTTTCATCGGCTGCTGTCACTTAACAAGGAAGGAAAAATAAGATATATTGAGAGCATCTTCTCCATTAAAAAGAAAGTGGACGAACTCAATTTAATTGTAGCGTTGTGAATGACCTTAATTTTTATTATCATCGTACTTCTTATTAATCATTTGGTCATCACCGCGTCCGTGTACGAGGTTGCTCAGTAAAAACCTTACTTACTCTGTGGACATTCATGAAATTCGTTCTCCATTAACTAATGAACGTTGTACTCGAAGTCTTTGATGCAATCAGGTGCTTCATACATACAGTGTAGATAAATATAATCTTTATGTTTAATTGATTAATCTGGAGTTGTACATACATCATTCAACACTCTCCTACCTCTTCATGCTGACATTCGTGTTTTAATTTCCGGATAGACTTAGACACGTTATATTTAGATACTAATGTCGTAAGAGAGAAAGAGAGAGAGAGAGAGAGAGATACAGACAAAGTTTCCGAAACCATTTTGCTCACTCTAGAGAGAGAGAGAGAGAGAGAGAGAGAGAGAGAGAGAGAGAGAGAGAGAGAGAGAGAGAGAGAGAGAGAGAATCGTTCAGCTCGCATTCAAACAAATAATTTCGACCTGAATCCTTAGGTCGCAGACGAAGCTGTACTGACTCCGAGTGACAGGAGTTCCTCTCGAGCAGTTCAGGGCTTTCAGTTCTATATTCCGTCACCTTTCCAGAACACGTGTTCAATCTGTAATACGAAAAGAGGAAAAAATATATGTTATGTGCAAAGGACGTTATTATACACTGGTGTATTGCTGGATGTACTGGCAGCCTCTGGAAGAGATTTGTTTGGGCTGCAATGATAGAAATGATGGAGAGGTTTGGTGATGAAAAAAGGATTTTTTAATGAGAGACGAGACACACACAAGATGTATTTGTCTGAACGCTCAGGCCTGAACGTGTTGTGTCCTGTTAAAAAATCACATTGCCTGAATCTGAGCTGAAATTATAGTTATAGAATGGTAAAAGAATCCAAGCCAAACTCAGCCTGGAAACAAAGGATCTACAAGATGTGCCGAATGTGAGAAAAGAAAAGCGGGAAAAAATCTAGCCCATCAGCAGCGCCAACGGCCGTGGAAGGCAACATGGAAGTAGTGGAAATGATAACCACTTAGCGGCGTCAGATCAGAAGACAGGCAGCGAGGCTCAGATTATATATAAATCTAATACTCTCAGGCGTGGGCGATATAGCCCTTTTATTGTATGGCGGCTGGGCTCAATGTTTTTCCTGTGTCTGGACAGCCCAAGTAATAAAGTGACAATGCTTTATTTTCCTTGGTGCTCAAACACAAAAGATTACAGTGGCGACCTGTCCAAGAGGAAGGGCTTGTGAAAGGTGGTTCTTACATCCCGGTAAATATAGAATCAATGACAATAATAATGCTAATGTTACTACTACTATTGCTACTACTACTACAACTACTACTACTACTACTACTACTACTACTACTACTACTACTACTACTACTACTACTACTACTAATAATAATAATAATAATAATAATAATAATAATAATGATAATGTTTTATCATTATTATTATTATTATTACTATTATTATTATTATTATTATTATTATTATTATTATTATTATTATTATTATTATCATTATCATTATTATTATTAATTTATTTTTGTTATTATTATTATTATTATTATTATTATTATTATTATTATTATTATAATTATTATTATTATTATTATTATTATTATTATTATTATTGTTGTTGTTGTTGTTGTTGTTGTTGTTGTTGTTGTTGTTGTTGTTGTTGTTGTTGTTGTTGTTATTGTTATTGT
>NC_087159.1:10107500-10110000 GCF_035594125.1 Scylla paramamosain
GATTGTAAAATGTATGATTACTGAGGGGGGAAAGAAAAGAAAAAAAGTCGCCTTCAGCAGCAGTGGAAAAGAAAACGTGATTGAAAGAAGCCCAAACTGAAGTAGGTGTATAGGCGAAGCGGTACACTCCAACCAGTGCTGGCAGAGGAGACACCAATAAAGAGAGAGAGAGAGAGAGAGAGAGAGAGAGAGAGAGAGAGAGAGAGAGAGAGAGAGAGAGAGAGAGAGAGAGAGAGAGAGAGAGAGAAACCAGGAGGTAAAGAAAAAAAATCGTTAGAAAAAAACAGAAACCACCACCACCACCATCACTAACGACAACAAACAAATGGAAGGCCTGGTATTCTCACGAACATCACCGGGCGGAGGCAGCAGCACCAGCAATCCGGGAGGCGGGGCAGGAGGCGTCTTGAGCATGAATAGTATCAGCATGGGGAGCAGGAGCAGCAGCGCTTCTTCAGCAGAGCGCTCTCTCCTGCTGGGGGCCCTGGCGACGCACATGGGGGTCCTAGACGCAAGGGAGAACGACGCGCAGACCATCATTCGCAAGTCTGAGCTGTGGGACGAGATCACAAGGCAGTTCAACGCGCACACACTCGCACCTCGATCCCGCCAGCAAATTCAGACGTTGTATAAGAACATGAAGGCAAAGGTATAGAGAGAGGGAGAGAGAGAGAGAGAGAGAGAGAGAGAGAGAGAGAGAGAGAGAGAGAGAGAGAGAGAGAGAGAGAGAGAGAGAGAGAGAGAGAGAGAGAGAGAGATTAGATAGATGAATGTAGATAAACATATAGATACAAATCTGGGTATATCTTGCGCAGGTATATCGAATGATAGACAGGTAAAATAATGTAAAATAACGAAAGGGACGACCAGGAGATTGGCATGTCGGTAGGAGGAAAACCTGAGGTAGAAAGGGAGGAGGGAAAAGCGGTAAGCAAATGAGAGAGAGAGAGAGAGAGAGAGAGAGAGAGAGAGAGAGAGAGAGAGAGAGAGAGAGAGAGAGAGAGAGAGAGAGAGAGAGAGAGAGAGAGAGAGAGAGAGAGAGAGAGAGAGAGAGAGTGTGTGTGTGTGTGTGTGTGTGTGTGTGTGTGTGTGTGTGTGTGTGTGTACTGTACAAGTCATGTGTACCCTCTCAGGCCCGGCGGTATGAGGCGCGCCTGGCTGAGGTAGCGAGCGGTGTGCCTCCTCCGGACCCAGATCCCATATCGGAGATGCTGCTCGGCCTTCTTCACCAGCAGATGCAGCACCAGCGGCGCCACCTGCAGCGTCTTGCGGTGCTGGACAACTACGGCCACACTCACACACTGCCCACCCAGTCCCCACCTGCAGATGACACTGTTAAGCCCTTCAACGCCAATGTGGACACGCCCATTCTCACGCCCGAACAGGTGTGTGTGTGTGTGTGTGTGTGTGTGCGCTGAGGGTCAAGGTAATGGTGGAGGCGTGGCGGCGGGCTAATGATGTCTCCCCGGTCCAGGTGATGCAGGTGTCTCTCGAGGAAGGACTCGCCACGGAGATGGACATGAAGGACGAACCTCAGGACACCACCGTCACGGCCTCCCCAGAGGAGCACCTTCAGAAGAGGGACGAGGAAGAGGAAGGGGAAGGAAAAGAAAGAGAAGAGCATAAATCGTCCTCAAATATTTTCCCAGAGTCGGTTTTCACTCCTCTGCGCACTGGAATTTCTTCCATATCGCCTCTCCAGCAAGGTGTCGCCGTGACAGGGACAGTAGGGGCCGCCTTTCAGGAGCAGCAACAGGAAGAGCAGCAGCAGCAGCAGCAAGGGACAATTCAGCGGACCCCTTTTTCCTGTTTTACCTCATCGTCTTTGCGGCTGAACAACACAACTATTCCCTGCAGCACTAACCTACAGAGCCCTTCCAAAACTCCGCTCAGTCTTCATTTTCCAACCTCTTATCTCTCTCACACTAGTGCCCACACACTCTCCTATTCCAAAAGTCCTCTGGGAACCAACAGCACCGCAGATCACTTATCCCAAACCGCCAAGAGACAAAAGCTGGACACTTTGGGGGACGCGGGTCGCTTGAGAGGGTGTGGGGGCGGCCTGTCTACTCGTATCTCAAATTCCCACTGCTGCTGCCCTGACTTGCATGCCATCCTCGCTGCCCAAGCCGAGCAGGAACACCAACTCAGAATGAAGGTGCTGATGGAGGAGAGCGAGGCGGGGACCAAGGAACACGCCGTCAGGATGAGAATTCTCTCGTTGGAGGAAGAGGTGCTGAGGGCAAGGCTGGGGGCGGGAAGGGAGCGTGAGAGCGAAAAGGGAACAGATGTTTCTGAGCGTGAGGCTGACGGCGTGGATGACGGGGGTGACGAGTAGTACAATGTGTGATACGTGAGCAATGTACTTAGATTATAAAATTGTTCTTTTAATAGCACTATGAATTAATCTTTTTTATTAACTATTGTTTGTGTAACGAAGTGTGTTGAGGTGATAAGTATGAGTCACCTGTTAAGCATACTTGAGACAAAATTGTGAAAT
>NC_087159.1:10120000-10137500 GCF_035594125.1 Scylla paramamosain
TCTCTCTCTCTCTTAGAATACAAGTTATACAGAAAGATCACCAAGATAAAGACTAATATCTTGATAACCATATTATAACAGAGAAGTGCATCAATTTGACTTCGATAAGAACTTTTCCATTCATTATTTATTATTTCACTTAGTTATTTCAAATGTATTTGTTTTGTGCTTCATGTCTTAGCGCTCGTAAAGGAGAATGTTAGCCTGGTAGGTAGGTAAATAGATTTTTTTTATATGTAAGAAGGACACTGGCCAAGGGCAACAAAAATCCAATAAAAAAAAAATGCCCACTGAAATTATAGACAGACAGACAGATAAATGAATAAATGGGCTGGGTCTTGTCTCATTTGCTAAATGGTGATTAAGTGAAGGAAGTTTAGTTATTAATAGGGTTAAGTAATCAATGCTATAATATTCTGGTGCCTCTTGTGCTAAAACCATAGAGTGTTGTAAAAATTATAACAACGACTAAAAATCTTCCTCGAAAAAATAACATGATAATAAGATGAACTAAAAATAACATGGTGGAAGTGATGAGGCTTATTGTTAATTGTTTCATGCCGTGCAGTAATTGTTTGGATTAGAGAACCTTGATGGCTATAATGGACTGTCTGAGAGGCGACACGAGGCCAGGTAAGCGCGAGGCAACATTATGAATTCGAGATACTAGGACAGGTCGAGGACTGTTATGTAGCCTTGCGCTGATGCGGTGTGATGTGGTGTGGTGTGTGGTGTGCTGGTTTGTTATGGAAAAAATGTGGTGTGTTGTGGTAGTTTAATATGGAAAAATAATGACAGGAAGAGAGGGAAAGAAAAAGAGAGTGCAGGAATAAAAGAAAAAAGGAGGAAAGAGAAGAAAGATAAATAAGGAAGGCTAAATAAGGAAGGCGAATAAAAAAAAAAGAATGTATGAATCGGAGGATTAGGATTATAGAATGTTGTAGTGTATTGCGTTGGTGTGTTGCGTGGTGTGATGTGTTATGCTGTGCTGTGTTGTGTCGTTGCATATTTCGTGAAGTGTGGCGTGGTGCGATATGTTATGCTTTGCTGTGCCTTACTGCCCTCCATCAGGCAGCGCGCCGTGACGGGAGGAGCCTGCGTCCTAATTAACTCGCAGTCATGTGCTACCCAGAAAGGATGGATATTTCGAGATGCCGTCGATGTGTGGGAGGTGATGAATGGAGTCTTTTTACTGCCTCGAGACGAGAGTTCTATTACAGACTTTCTCTTCTTATCTCACAGACCATTCACTTCCTTATTCACGCACGCCACGTCGGCAAAAGTTTCGTGATCAATAAGTATATTATCATGTGTCTTGTGTGAATAACTTGTGCACCATGCGTTTTCATTTCCTTGTTGTGTGGATAGTGATGGGTGATGGGTGATGGGTGATGGGTGATAGTAGTGGTGGTGGTAGCAAAGTGCAGTGAGAGAGGTAACTGATCATGTTGGAGTTTGATGGTAAGTGATGAAATAGTGCTGGATAGTGGTGGGATTGACTAATACAGGATTTTAGTAATTAAAACAAGTAATTCACTGAAATAATAGTACATGAACAGTTAAAATGAAAAAAAAGCTAATTACGATGATAAGAGAGAGAGAGAGAGAGAGAGAGAGAGAGAGAGAGAGAGAGAGAGAGAGAGAGAGAGAGAGAGAGAGAGAGAGAGAGACGGTGGTGGGCTGAGAAAAATAAAATAGATTGCAAAATAAGATGAGAGATTTTGAATTGAGTTGCAACCGACAGGGAAGAAAGTAGGTTGAAGTAGGTTCTGTTCTGCAGTGAAATCAGAGGATGATGATGATGCTGGTGATGGTGATGGTGATGATAATAATGATGATGATGAGGAATGGCATATGAAAATTATACGAAATCGTACACTTTTATGTTTGCTTCCCTCTTTCAGCCCCTCCCTTACACTTAACCCCTCCCCCACAAAAAAAAAGAATAAATAAATAAATAAATAAATAAATGAAAAAAAATAAATAAATAAAATAAAATAAAATAAAAATAGATAAATAAATACACACACAAAAAAAAAATCATATACAAAACAGTGAACAGTACGTATGGTAAATGTAAACGCATTGACTAGCATCCATATAGGCACAGTGAATACATGTTTTATGCGGCATTCAAAAAAGCAGGTAAGAACCGTGAAATGCAATATGGAACAAGCCATTGCGGTTGTCGTCACTCACTGATTATGTTATGTTCAGGAGAGTAGCCTTTGATGTATGTAAACCTGATTTTTTCCCATTCTTCTCCGCGCCCTCTCCCCCGCACACACATATTAAAAACCATGTTGGATTCAGTTACGTGTAGCATAGGACGTAGTGGATAATTTTTCTCCTCATAGAGTGTTATTGTATCATTAATACACCCACTGTGAGTATGAACACTGATACATAAACCTGCTATTCGTCATCTCTGTATTGCAAACTTATATCCTGCAGTATTTTCCCCCTTTGTACATTGAATCCCCTTAAAACACACACACACACACACACACACACACACACACACACACACACACACACACACACCATAAAAATGTAAATTTGTAAGGGACAGTTTTCCTAAGTGTCCTTTCACGCTTCAGTGTTTCACGAGCACAAACAAACATACCATAAGCCAGCGTGGTGTCTTGCGTGACCTGACTTCCTCGCTGAACATCGGTGGAGGCCCTTGTCTCATAGAACATTCATAAAGACTGATAATGATGAATATTACAGTGATGTCACGGCGTTCATGCGTCTCCCTGGCCTTGGAGCTGATAACGGGTGATTCCTGAACACGGAACACCCAGAGGTAAATATAAACTTGAACTCACACCAAAAGTTTTCCCTCCTTTAGCCCTTATTCCCACAGCCATTCACCGAAGAAAAAGCTGCATTTGTAGTATTATATTCCCAATGCACCACAAAGACAAAAAAATATGTCTGTGATCTTGAGGCGAGAGAGAGAGAGAGAGAGAGAGAGAGAGAGAGAGAGAGAGAGAGAGAGAGAGAGAGAGAGAATGTGTGTATGTGGATCCAATATTGAGAAGACTGCCATTCCGACGGAGAGGCAATAAAGGATAAGCAAAGAGGGTTATCGCTTTCACAAGGCACTGGGAAAGCGAGAGATACCCACCACAATTTGGATAAAGCTTTAATCTCATCTTTTAAGGAACGTGCCTGGCGTTCTCTGGAGCGGCCTGGCAAGGAGGCACATTTATCCTTAGATTAGGTTTACTTATTCAGGGTGGTTTGCTCAGCGGGTTTGCATAAGAGTGGCCGGCTCGGCGGGGTTAAAGCAGAGCAGAGTGCAGTACATATTTCACACTCTATTCTCCCCGTTAAGCCTCATGGAGAAACAAGGCCAGTGTTTTCATCTGTATTAATGTCCCTCCATCAGCGGGAACAATGCCCAGAGGAAGGTGAGATGGTCGAGGGGATTGTGGTCAGCATTCACACATCACGGGCCGTACAGAGATTGGAAGGGTAATTATTGTTGTGTCTGGGGTTCGAGACAGGTGAGAGAAAAGTTTTGAATCTGAATGGAACAATGACTTGTTATCTAATGACCCGTTTATTCCCGTTTAGTGTACTATTCACGCCACCAGAGGGCTGTGCCTATCTGGTAAGCTAATGAGTATACATCCTGCAGCTGATTGTGGCTATCAGGGGCAAAGGGCCTATTTGTATTTGTTGAGGAGAGTTACGTAAAGTGTAGGGTTGCTCTTAACGCACGTCAGGTCTACTTATGGTTTGTTAAGGATGACAATGGATGATCAAACACATGTAAATAAGTGTCTCGAATAGCACAGCCTAATTCTTGGATACTTGACTGTTTTCTTTCTTTGTAGTCTGCTTCATCAGAAATTGCTCCTCCACCTCTTCATCACATTGTATATTTCCAGCTTATAGAAGTTTGGTTAATTTTAAACGCTACTTTCCAAGAGCGAATCTATATCATATTGACTTATTGTTTACCCTCAATTGGTTCATCTGATATGTGTATATGCATGTATGTTGTTTGAAAAGTTTATTTACCTTTTGTGCCAGTTTTCCAATCATTGCGTTCATTTTTCCTATTCGTTTTTTGCTTGTCTCTGTATGTTTAATATCAATTTGGAAAATAGGAAACAATTGTTCTCTCAGTTCTGACGGACTATCGATTGCATGACTGCGAATTACTGAAACTGTGATACACTTGATATCCGCCATTTTTATTTACTTATTCTTATTTTCCTTTTTATTTTGATTTATTTAATTGTTTGTTGAAGTTCAGTGGCATATTGCCGTTTTCGTTGCTAATGGTTATATTACCGTGACGGGAGCCTCGGACGTGGTATTATTGCTCAATCATCGATTCCATGTAATGGCTGGAAAATTCACTTATTCCATGACATGGCTGCTACCAATTGATGATTTCGTAAAATATGTAAATTGCTTTATCATTAGCGAAAATATTGAAAAAAAAATACTTTGTTTCGGTTGTTCTGCCTTTATTCCGGGTGAATCATGCCATGCAGGATGCCTCATTAGCATGAGGCCAAAGAAACTATACGCCTTGGAGTTCCCGGCACGCCTGGGCTACGAGACCCTCACCTGCCCCTGGTGTCAAGGTAAGCCGTTACCACCACGTGCACGGCGTTGGCTTGCACTGTGCTAAGGCAAGCAACAGTCTTCCGAACTTTCATCCTTATACATGTATATAGCATATGCAGAATGTACAGAGATGTATACAGAATTGGATAAGCTCGCAGCGCCGGGTGTGGGGCGAATCTGTCCCTTCACCTCTGACATGAGTTTTTGTGAGTATTACATCTGACTCCTCCCAGTTCGTGACATTATCGTGTAACCGGGCCCATGACTCAAGATAACTGGCATTAAGGGGCGTTACAATTTAAGGAACTGCCTACCTGGATGTTTGGCCAACATTTCTGACCATGTTGTTTTATTTTACCTATTAACGTATCCAAACATCATGGGTTTTGGCTGACACGACCAACATTGTAGACTAAACATGTTTTGACTGCTACATCCAGCTATGCATGAACCCTGTTGCTATATCTCACCTCCGACGTTCGGCGCACAATGACAGATATAAAAAAGAAACAATATGTAGACCATATGTAGAGAGAGAAAAATGGAGAGAAGAAAAAAAAGGATAAAAGAAAAGAAAAACGGTGATACTCATTGACACGACTGCCTGCTTTCAATGACCCCTGTCTACAATGAGGGACAGACCACCCTGAGTAATGCAAACAATCTAAGCTCACTCTACGTATTACCTCTGTGTATGCACTTTATCATACAACTTTCACTTTCATAAGGAAAAAAATAAAATAAAAATTCTAATGAAGTCATCACATTGACCTCAGTCAATACAAAACACCACGAAAAGGAAAAAATTTCCCTCTTATCTTGGTGTTCCCACAGGTGTTCTTTTTACTTTCAATATTGTTCAGCTCTTTTCCCCCGAGGTCCGTTCTGCGTCATTCACTCACCCAAGCACTGCAGTAAATCTGATTGCAGCTTGTTCGGTGGTGTTTGTCCAGGAGCGAGGGAGGGGACCAGAGAGAGAGAGAGAGAGAGAGAGAGAGAGAGAGAGAGAGAGAGAGAGAGAGAGAGAGAGAGAGAGAGAGAGATTTCAATAAAAGCAACCGTAAAATACGAGAGGGAGTAGAGAGGATTGACAAATAGTAAAAACAAGATGGCGTGTGAGGGGAATGGAAAAATGCTAATGAGGAAAGGGGAGAAAGAAAGACAGGATAGGATGAAGAATGGAAACTGAGATACGTGAAAAAAGGAGAGAGAGAGAGAGAGAGAGAGAGAGAGAGGAGAGAGAGAGAGAGAGAGAGAGAGAGAGAGAGAGAGAGAGAGAGATGAGAGAGAGAGAGAGAGAGAGAGAGAGACTAGAGGGAAATACGAGTGGGAAAGACGTGTAAGACATAAGAGAAGGAAGAAAGAAGAGTGCTGTAGGGAAGGCTAGGCATAGAAAGAGAGCAGGAAGGAAATAAGAGAATGAGAGAGGGAAGGAAAGAGAAAATATTGGAGAGAGAGCACAAGGTACAAACTACTACAGGGAGAGAGGAAGAAAGAATGGAGGGAAGGAGAGGAAAAGTCAATCAGAGGATGAGATCGAAGAAGAGAGAAGGGAGGTGAGAGAAGAAGAGAAAGGCGGAGGGAGGAAAGAGAGGAGAGCAAGAGTGAAAGGAGGGAGGGAGAAGAGGAAGCAATCGAGGGCAGCAAAAACAATACTGATGTGTTTAATATGAATGTAGTTCCCGTTTTTGTTGTTGTCTTTATTGCAAGCCTCCTTCTTATCGGAAACCAACTTGACCTACTTAAGAAGAAAAACACCCAATGTTGAGGTTAAAAAAAAGAAGAGAGAGAGAGAGAGAGAGGAGGAGAGAGAGAGAGAGAGAGAGAGAGAGAGAGAGAGAGAGAGAGAGAGAGAGAGAGAGAGAGAGAGAACAGAAAAACAAAAAAAAAACAGACTAATAGACAAATACGAACAAAAACAGAAAGAGAGAAACAGATCGACATGCAGACAGATAGACAGACAGACAAACAGACACAGATTGCGGAGTTATAAACGTGCTTGTGCTTAATTACGTCAAGCACTGGACACACAAATCATGGATCAAGTCTGAGGAATGTAATAACAGTTTCATCATCCGGTGCCTATGTCCCCGCGTCGCCTACTGCTGTCACGCTGCCCTGATTTCAACCCTCTTACTAATTATGCATGACTGATAGCTTCCCATCTCTCTCTCTCTCTCTCTCTCTCTCTCTCTCTCTCTCTCTCTCTCTCTCTCTCTCTCTCTCTCTCTCTCTCTCTCTCTCTCTCTCTCTCTCTCTCTCTCTCTCTCTCTCTCTTATATTTATTCTTCATCATGTGACATTCTTGTCCCCAGTACTGGCTGATGGAAGAGGGAACAGGAGAGGACAAAGAAAAAAATTTAATGAAACGTATTCGCAAGTCTACAAGTGACAGGGAAGCAGTATCTCTCTCTCTCTCTCTCTCTCTCTCTCTCTCTCTCTCTCTCTCTCTCTCTCTCTCTCTCTCTCTCTCTCTCTCTCTCTCTCTCTCTTCCGTAATGGTTTTCAAATGAAATATAATTGCAATAACAATAACAGTGAAATTTACAGATATAAAAGATGCGAATGGTTCAGAACTATGAATTGCAACATTTTAAGGTGTAGGGGAGAATATTGTCATTTGTGTGTGTGTGTGTGTGTGTGTGTGTGTGTGTGTGTGTGTGTGTGTGTGTGTGTGAGTGTGTGTGTGTGTGTGTGTGTGTGTTTTATGTAGGAGGGACACTGACCAAGGGCAACAAAGATCCAATTAAAAAAAAAAAAAAATGCCCACTGAAATGCCAGTCCCAGAAAAGGGTCCAAACCGGTGGTCAAAAATTGAAGGATAAGTGTCTTGAAACCTCCCTTTTGAAGGAATTCAAGTCATAGGAAGATGGAAATACAGAAGCAGGCAGGGAGTTCCAGAGTTTACTAGAGAAAGGGATGAATGATTGAGAATACTGATTAACTCTTGCGTTAGAGAGGTGGGAAGAATAGGGGTGAGAGAAAGAAGAAAGTCTTGTGCAGCGAGGCCGCGGGAGGAGGGGAGGCATGCAGTTAGCAAGATCAGAAGAAGAAGAAGAAGAAGAAGAAGAAGAAGAAGAAGGAGAAGGAAGAAGAAGAGAAAAAAAGAAGAAAAAGTAGAACTGGTAATAATAAGCGAATGAAAAAATCATAATTGTAAGAATAGAATTTTAAAATTAATAATGATTATAATAATCATTATAATGATTATAATGATTATAATAATAATAATAATAATAATGATTATAATAATAATGATTATAATAATAATAATATTAATAATAATAATAATAATAATAATAATAATAATAATGATGATGATGATGATGATGATGATGATTACAATAATGATAATAATAATAATAATAATAAAAATAACAATAATCACAATAATAATAATAATTATGATAATAATAATAACAACAACAGCAACAACAACAACAACAACAACAACAACAACAACAACAACAACAACAACAACAACAACAACAAGAGCACCATAAACTTTAACATTAGCCTGAGACTCACAAGCAAAATCGGTGAGAAAGAAAACGAAAAATCATCCCTCAGGAAGCACGTACTCGTACTGTACACCCTGGCGCGTAAAAAGTGGCCGACAGTTTATTTTCACCTCATCATACTTGGACTTGTGCTGATGACGGGGGAGTAACATTCTTCGGAGGTTTGTTCTTTAATATACAATACAGAATGTACACATATATGTAGTACAAAGACTAGAGAAGCTCTCGACGCCGGGTGTTGGGTGAATCTGCATCTCCAAACCCTCACAGCTGATTACGTTATCGTGTGCGTGAACTACATACGTGGATGTTTAGCCGACACTTCAGACTGTTAACGTTGTCTTGCCACAATTCTCCTTTTTGTAGTAATGGACACATTACTTTTTTTTTAATTACTGTATATACAGTGCATACACGATTTATGTTTGAGAGCCGTGAAAAATTTTGGTAATATATATATATATATATATATATATATATATATATATATATATATATATATATATATATATATATATATATATATATATATATATATATATATATATATATATATATATATATATATATATATATATATATATATATATATATATATATATATATATATATATATATATATATATATATATTCTATTGAAATAGGGTAGGTACGTAACTGTAGAACATGTTAAGTTTTATCAACTGTTCCTGGCCTTCAATATACAGAACACGTGAGTTAGTAGACTGCAGTTGCTGTTTTCTCGTCTAGATCTTGTACTTGGGGGCACGATTACAATAAATGCAGACAGGTGTGTAATTAAGACAGGTGTTGGTATGATGTCCTTTCACAAATCATCTTCAATATATCTGGCTACTCAGGTTCATGTTTATCCACACATGGAAGGGGCAAGGCAAGGAACTGGCGTGTCTCCAGCTGAAGGATGTTGACAGGCGCGTCTCTGTCTAGCCTGAACCCAGGAAGTTCTTTGTGATTCAGAAAAACAAGGATTGTTTCCTGTTTCCCGGCATCCCCTCTCCTCTCTCTGCACATTTTTCGACGAACAGAAATACTCGTAGACGTCAGCATTCTTTGCTTCCTGGTTTGTGTGAGGACTGTATCCCTCTAGAGAGTCCTTCTCTCCGGAAACAAGGAAGGGTTTATGGTTATCGGCATTACCTGTACAGTTGCAGTAGAGGAGTGATTTTAGAGAAAGTATCAGTTAGTCTTGTTCTTGATGCCTTCCCTTTATCGAGTACCATCTGTCCTGCTCTAGTAGTTAACACGGTGCCCTGGCCAAAGAAGGTTCACTGCACTGGCGGCTTTGATGCCGGTGAGACTCCTTTCTTTTTCTTGCGGGGCGACTGAAGTTCCTGCGCGTCCAATTTCTTGTGAGGGATTGCAGCGTTCCTCTCATCCCCAGAGAGGTTCTCCTGGTGAGATACAGGATGGCAGAGTGGCCGGCCAGTTTCAAAGGTCAAGGTCTCTAGTTTCCAGAGGTCACTGCAGTGTTTGGCGTGGTGTTGGATCAATAAATTTCGACTTAAGTTACAGTATTGTATTTTATTTGAGTTGTATGGTATACCCAATCATCTCACCGAAAATAGATGTGATTTGCAATTCTAAAGTATTTATTGTCATGAATATCGATAAATCTAACTTCACAGGTAAAACCCACACACACACACACACACACACACACACACACACACACACACACACACACACACACACACACACACACACACAATTTCACTAAAGAAATAATACTTTTCGCTTTGTGTGTGTGTGTATATGTGTGTGTGTGTGTGTGTGTGTGTGTGTGTGTGTGTGTGTGTGTGTGTGTGTGTGTGTGTGTGTGTGTGTAATTAAGACTTAGATAATGAAATGTGTGTTGTGCGAACCTCACTATCTCACTCCTGACCACAATGAGCTCCTCGTGTTGTGCACAGCCATTAAAGTGAAGGGAGGCTACCCCTGACAAGGTTACTCTGTGTTCCCTACATTCCCGTGAATTAGTAACCCTGACTCTGGAACCCTTTCAGTTGAAACAAAAGAGCTGACGCGTGGACTCGTTGTGATGTTCTTTGTTTGCTTGAGATAAAGAGAAGTGGAAGTGACGGCAAGAGGAAGAAAGAGACGAGGAATACAGGGTCGTGAGTGTGTTGCATTCACTATGTAATTGTTTGAAAATCACTACAATGGTTTGTATAGAAAGTTTTTAAAGGGAATGCCATATAGTACAATAAAGAGAAGGTAAGGAACACTATCTTCAAATTATGCTGTAGGGTAAAAAAAAAAAAAGGAATCGCTGAGATGTATAAGAAAATAAAGGGAATAAGGAGAACGATAATTTTCTAAATGTGATACAGAAATATCAATAATGTAATGTGCATTATAACAATTGTTTATTTGATGATATTGCACTACACTTTCAGTGAAAAATCCTTCTTTGAACGTTTAATAAGCTATTGAGAGAGAGAGAGAGAGAGAGAGAGAGAGAGAGAGAGAGAGAGAGAGAGAGAGAGAGAGAGAGAGAGAGAGAGAGCATCCTGCACTCAGATTCTATTAAGATTAATATAAATTATTGTATAAGCATGAATGCGGATGGTTAAAAACCATAAAGAAAGAAAAACTTAACTTTTCAACTTTTCGCAACGTGCCAGGTGACCTTATATACATTTTTAAGACCGCCGCCTGGAAAAAGGTTGAGATAAACTTTCTTTACTGGATGTTGGACGAGGCTTCTGCATCTCTTTCTTAGTGCAGAAAAAAAAAAAGACGAGATCAGGAGCTGTAGCACATTTTTTTTCTTTTTTAGGGTTTCAATTTTCCGTAGAATTTTTCGGCATTCTTCCTTAAATTTCATTAGTCCATAAGTTCCACATATAGCGATGATTATTTATTTATTTATTTATTTATTCATTTACTCATTTATTTTTATGAGCAGGTATGTTCAAGTTATGAGGTTTTTATTGCACTTACGTGACTGATCTGTTTTTCTTTTTTTCCTTTGCCATCCATTATTTCTTGGTTTAGACTAGATACTGTAGCTTATCACACAACCTCCTTCGGACAAAAATGTCTGTAACAGTTATTCTTCTTAGTTTTTTTTTTATTTATTTATTTATTTCTTCTTACGCCACTCTAATACTGGGATCCCTTCCAAAGTTCACCTCCAAAGGAGGTGAAGCATTTGTCCTTTGTCATGTATATAAGTTTAACACGCAAAGCATTCTGAGTGGCTGATGCACGGGCTCTTCTTGACAAGTTGGGAGTTCTGAAAAGATTTCGGCTCAGGCCTTGTGTTGCAGTACTAGTATATAAGCTGAAGTTTGCAAAGTAGGTTGGGAATACCTTGAGGAGTTTGAATAACGTGTTTTTTTTTTTTTTTTCTTCTTTTTTTTTCCAAATGTGTGTTTTGTTGTTAAACTTCACATATACATATTCTGATTTGTGCAGTTTTGTTTTGAAATGTGTCGTTCTCATTCCACGCTTCCTCCTTTATTATTTCCTTCACACTCTTTTTTTTTAGTATCCTTCATCTCTCTATTCATTTGTTTGTTCATCCCTTCTTTTCATTATTCATTATTTATTTTCCTTTATTCTTTCTTTCATTTTCTGTTCATTCACCCTTACTTTCTCAACAACTTCACAGTGAATGATTTATATTCTCATCGAGTAAAGGAGGAAAGCAAAGGAGAAGGAACCGAGACGCTCATGAAAAAAAAAAAAAAAAGACGGAAGGAACGTCTAAGAGGAGGAGGAGGAGGAGAAAAAGAGGACGAGAGGATGCCAATGCTCTGAGCAGACCTAAAATAAGGTGTTTGAATAGGAGGAAAATGAATAATTGAAGGGAGAACTAACCTATCTTTTATGTGTCTTATTTGGTATGCAGGTTACGGCCGTGGCACGTGGAGGTAAACAGATAGCTGGGTGAATGAACAGAGTAGATAGCCTGATAGATGAGCGTGTTGGCAGACAGATGAGTAGACTGATACAAGAGGCACGGATGGATAGCTAGATATGTGTGTAGATGGAAGGATAGATTGATAGATGAATATATAGATAGATAGATAGGTCGATAGATAAATAGATAGATAGATAGATGGATAGATAAATAGATAGATAGATAGATAGACAGGTAAAAGGATATATATAAATATAGATAGATAAATAGATGGAGAGAGAGAGAGAGAGAGAGAGAGAGAGAGAGAGAGAGAGAGAGAGAGAGAGAGAGAGAGAGAGTATACATTCATATAGAAACATACATACATGCATATATAATTACGTACATGCATAAAGGCAACTAACTAGGTACACATGACATAAATACGCGTGATTACAATTAACTGAAAAATTATCCATGAGTGTTTGAAATTAATGCATATACAGAGACACAGATTCTCGTTAGTGGATTGATGGATAAAAAAAAAAAAAATATATAAATATAAATAGACAGATTGATAAATAGATAGACAGATTAGCATGCAGATACACAAAATGGCTAACATATAAAATGAATATCAGAATAAGATGGACATGATTTATTTTGGAATATTCTGCTTTTTTTCTTTTTTTTTTTTTTTTTTTTTTACTGATATATATACTTTACTACGACCTAAACTCATCATTTATCATAGGAGTATAGTTGTCTGTACCCTTAGCCAGTCCCTTAAACACTTGGAAAATAATGAAATAAATAAATAATAATAAATAATAGAACAAGTAAAAAAATAAATAAATAAAAGAAAAATTGAGACACAAAATGAGACGAACAGACAGGACTTCAACAAACACACAGACACACACACACACACACACACACACACACAGAAAAGTATTAACAATATAGACAAGTAAATAGACGGAATAGTGGATAAGCTAAGTGGAAAGAGAGAGAGGTGAAAAAAAAGAAAAGCAAGAAAAGAAGGTAAACCACAAAAATGATAGATTATCTCATCCAGAAACACAAAACGAGTGATCTGCCAGAGAGCCCCGCCAGGCCATTCATTGGAAGCCGAACTAATTCCCCGCCCACTGGAGATATGCAGTGACATAATACTGATTGGCACCATGATTGATTAACTGTTAGAGAGAGAGAGAGAGAGAGAGAGAGAGAGAGAGAGAGAGAGAGGAGAGAGGGAGAGGGAGAGAGAGAGAGAGAGATTATGTATTGAAAGCCATTGTTTTCATGTAAATAAATGCAGTCTTCCCCAGAACTCGTCTTTCTGAGAAACAATGTGGAGTTCGCCGTATTCGCTTCCTTGTTTTCTTTCCCTGACGAGCCGTGAATGAGATGGATTTGACGGCGCGGCAACGAAAACACATCTGTCACTTTCTTATTTCGCTATATATCGTTATTTAGGGTACGTTTCCCTCTGTCTTTCTGTCTATAAGTATATCTGTTTTTTTTTTCTACACCTTTTCTGTCCAAACAAATTAGTCTCTTTCTTCGTTTTTTACCCTTTTTTTTACGTGTCTTTCTGTCTGTCACTCTGTATGTCTCTTTGTCTGTCTGTCTGTATGTGTATATGCTTCTTTCTCTATGTCTTTGTTATCCCTCAAAACGAGTCAGTGTTTTCCTTCGTTCTTTTCCTTCCCTATATATTTACATTGCTTTCTGTCTGTCACTCTAGTTGTCTTTCGTTGTCTCCCTATAGGTATACCTTTTTCTTCTATCCCTTCCCTGCCCTCAAAACATTTTTTTTTTCTTAGTTTTTGTCTCCCTTCCTATTTGTTTTCCTTTCCATCACTTTTTTTTTTTTTAATGCACATATGTTTATAAATGCGTATATAGCTTTCTGCCTCGATCTGTCCCCCTTCTTCACCAGAAAGCAGAAGGCCCGAGGTATAACATAATTCAATGAACAAGGAATAGTCTTGTTAGACGTCAAACATCATCATAATTGTTTTATTTCGTTTTGCATATCAGCATAATTTCAAAGATACTCGAGCGTTGTCTGCTGAATAATTGCATCCACGTGGGGAATATTTTTTTGTATAAATTTTGATGTATGTAAATATAGGTAAGAAAGAGAGAGTGTGAGAGAGAGAGAGAGCGAGAGAGAGAGAGAGAGAGAGAGAGAGAGAGAGAGAGAGAGAGAGAGAGAGAGAGAGAGAGAGAGAGAGAGAGAGAGAGAGAACATGCACAGCAGCAACGGAGTCATATGGCGCTGCAAAAAAAAAAAAAAAAATCTGATACAGTTATTATAGGAAAACGAAACCGAATAACATCGACTGAATACGTAAATAAAAAATGCATCAAGTTGCCAAAAAAAAAAAAAAAAAACGTGAAATAATTACGTAAAGAAACAGTAGAAATACAAAGCCCAAAAGTATTAAAAATGTGTGAACAGAAAGAGAACAGAAAATAGTAAAATGAAAGGGGGTTGAAAACGCAGAGGTGAGTGAACGTGGAAGCGGCAAGGGAGTGAGTGACAATTAGGAGGAAGGCGAGACTGACGGATCTAAATCAATGGAATAAGTGGAAGGAGTAAAAGACTAAAAAAAAAAAAGCAAAAAAAAGGAAGAGGAGGAGAAGGAAGAGCAGGAAGACTGTGGATGATAGCTCGAGTGACTGTGAGGTGTGTGTGTGTGTGTGTGTGTGTGTGTGTGTGTGTGTGTGTGAGTGAGTGAGTGAGTAGGAGTGAGAAGTGAAGTGACCGATGTCTTTTCAGGTTTCCTTACGGAAACCTGAAAAGTGATCGGTCCTGAATTCTGTCACTCGTCCAATAAAATATTGTATGAAACTCACTCTATCCTTTTATCTCTCTCTCTCTCTCTCTCTCTCTCTCTCTCTCTCTCTCTCTCTCTCTCTCTCTCTCTCTCTCTCTCTCTGAACAAAAAAATGTTAAGGAATATATATATATATATATATATATATATATATATATATATATATATATATATATATATATATATATATATATATATATATATATATATATATTCGTCAGCAACAAATCACTGCATAAAAGTCAAATGATATTGGCGTTTAAATCCATTAAGCATCACATTTCAGCACCGAAGTCACCATTACGGGAAAGAATGGAGCAAAATGAAGGTTGTTTACTTCACCCATCTTTTCTTATATATATATATATATATATATATATATATATATATATATATATATATATATATATATATATATATATATATATATATATATATATATTATATATATATATATATATATATATATTTATTTATTTATTTATTTATTTATTTATATTCCACTTTTTATATTATTTTTATATTTATATATTATTCTATTCTATTTCGTCAGCAACAAGTCAAGCAATATTGACGTTTAAATCCAATTAAGCATCACATTTCAGTACCAAAGCCACCATTACGGAGTCTGAGTTACGCTTGTTTGGTGGAATCCAGTAAGCTGTTGAAAGGTTACATCGACCCTTCCTCATTTGAACACTGGAATTTTCATGGCTGGTGATAATTATTGTACAGAAGAATGATTTATATATATATATATATATATATATATATATATATATATATATATATATATATATATATATATATATATATATATATATATATATATATATATATATATATATATATATATATATATATATATATATATATATATATATATATATATATATATATATATATATATATATATATATATCCTCGTCGTTAGGGTAAATCGTATGCGGATGTCATTTTTTATGCTTTTACATTTTTTGTTGTGCCATATTACCAGTGGTGATGCGGCGCCAAAAGGAAATTTTGTCAATCACTCAATAAATCAGTCATCATTTTTTCATACTTTATCATATATTTTTCCTACATAAAAAAGACAAATTTAAATGCATACCCACATTCATATATAAAATTACACGACAAAATGATTAATGTGTATATTCATCTATATGCATACGTTTATTTCACAACTCCATCCATCCATCCATCAATCCATTTGTAGCGGGACATACATCTCAGCTCATAGGTAATATTCTCCAGGACATACAGGACTCAAAAGAGCACTGAGCTTCTGATATTTCTGTAGCTTCTAAGGAGGGCAACAGTAAATCAATAATCTTCAAGGCTCCACAAACTTAACTCTACTTCTATCCCCTCCTTAATGACACTTAATGACCATACTTAGTCACCTTTACGATGGGCGGCTGGAAAGTTCGTAACCCAATGTATATGTGATGCTCAAATGAAACTTTGCATATTTAATTTTACAACGTAGTCCCTTGTAAGTTCACACACTTAGTCAAGCGATTATAGAGTATCTGAATTCCTGTTTTAAAAAAAAAGTTAAATTTTGGTCCTCTAAAAAAGTCGATCCCAGCTTTAATAACTTCATCAGAGGCAAAATGGCAGCCACTGAGCAAGTGGAGGTCCAGTGAGACCCAATAAAGTGAATAAGTTGGATGGTTAAGTAATTCAAAGCCACAATCATGGATGGCAACAAGAGTCACAATGGACTTGTAAGCTGGAGCCTTGTGCTGGTGGACAAAATTTCAAATCTCCAGCTCTTTTCTTTCACCTTCAAACCACGAACTTTTCAGCCTCTCTCGAATACCTAACACCCCGGAATCTTTGATGGAAACTTAGTGCTTAATCAGCCTCTGTGAAGTTAAGGTTATGTATCGTCTGCCTAAATTAGGGTTATGCATTGTCTTCCTAAATTATTCTCCCTCTTCCCCATCTTGATGTCACATTGCACAGGGCGTCCTACCTACTCTACGGCTCCTTCACTCCACCACTACTACCAACACCATCACCACCACCACCATTACCACCACTACCACCACCACCACCACTACTACTACTACTACTACTACTACTACTACTACTACTACTACTACCACCCATTACAACTACTGCTGCTGATCCTGTAGTAGTTGCTGCTCCTGCTACTAATGCTAGAGAGAGAGAGAGAGAGAGAGAGAGAGAGAGAGAGAGAGAGAGAGAGAGAGAGAGAGAGAGAGAGAACATTTGAACATTTGAACATTTATCAATAACTAACAGTTACAGTTGAGAGGTATATACATATATACATAGTGAGGATTAATGTGACTAGTTAGCCTTTTTAAAACAGAGCTTTTCAGGCAAAATGGTGAGTAATAATGGGCAAGTAATGTGGCAGATAGCAACAAGGATATAACATGTTGTACAGTTCATTTCCAACATTACATACCATGATTTATGAAGGTATTTGCAATAAATGGTTACAAAACAAATATAACAGATAAATATGCAGTTATAATAGATACAGATATAATAAATAATAATGATAATAGATAATACAGATAATATCATAAATAATAATAATAAATAATACATATATAATAAATAAAATATAAGAATTATAAATATTCTAGAATGTGTATAGTAGATACAATAACAGTAGCATACTGAT
>NC_087159.1:10142500-10160000 GCF_035594125.1 Scylla paramamosain
TCCTGCTACGTTTACTTGTGCTTGAAGCAAAATTCATTGAAAGATGTAATTGTTGGAGCATTTTCTGTTTGGGATCAACTCTTGGTGCGAATATTTGTTTGTTCGTTTGTTTGTTTACGTTATATGTATATATGTTTGTTTGTTTTGTATATATATATATATATATATATATATATATATATATATATATATATATATATATATATATATATATATATATATATATGGATGAATGTTGTGTTTATTTTTTACGTATGCATGTATGGATTTATTGTTACAAAAACGGTAGGATCTTACCTGTCCAGATTCACTCTGCCACTGACTGACCTTCTAAACCAATTTTCTTGTCCTATCCACTCCTATGCTAATGATATCACCGTGCACTTTTCCACGTCTTTTCATAGACATCCAACACTTCAAGAAATAAACATTTCACGCAGGGAAGCCACAGAACGCATGACTTCTGATCTTTCTAAAATTTCTGATTGGGGCAGAGCAAACTTGGTATTGTTCAATGCCTCAAAAACTCAATTCCTCCATCTATCAACTCGACACAACCTTCCAGACAACTATCCCCTCTTCTTCAATGACACTCAACTGTACCCCTCTTCTACACTGAACATCCTTGGTCTGTCCTTTACTTATAATCTGAACTGGAAACTTCACATCTCATCTCTAGCTAAAACACCTTCTATGAAGTTAGGTGTTCTGAGACGTCTCCGCCAGTTTTTCTCACCCCCCCAGCTGCTAACTCTGTACAAGGGCCTTATCCGTCCATGTATGGAGTATGCTTCACATGTCTGGGGGGGTTCCACTCATACCGCTCTTCTAGACAGGGTGGAATCAAAAGCTTTTCGTCTCATCAACTCCTCTCCTCTAACTGACTGTCTTCAACCTCTCTCTCATCGTTGCAATGCTGCATCTCTAGCTATCTTCTACCGCTGTTTTCATGCTAACTCGTCTTCTGATCTTGCTAACTGCATGCCTCCCCTCCTCCCACGGCCTCGCTGCACAAGACTTTCTTCTTTCTCTCACCCCTATTCTGTCCAACTCTCTAATGCAAGAGTTAACCAGTATTCTCAGTCATTCATCCCTTTCTCTGGTAAACTGTGGAACTCCCTGTCTGCTTCTGTATTTCCATCTTCCTATGACTTGAATTCCTTCAAGAGGGAGGTTTCAAGACACTTATTCTTCAAATTTTTACTACTCCTTTGACCCTTTTATGGGACTGGCATTTCAGTGGGCTTTTCTTTTTTTATTAAATTTTTGTTGCCCTTGGCCAGTGTCCCTTCTACATAAAAAAAAAGTATCTTACTTACCAAGTCACATATATATATTATGTACATATACTCGTATATATATATATATATATATATATATATATATATATATATATATATATATATATATATATATATATATATATATATTTTTTTTTTTTTTTTTGCCTGTATATATGTTTGGTTGTTCGTTTGTTTAAATTAATGTAAGTTCATTTGTTTGTATGCATGTATGTTTGTTTGATTTTTTATATGTATGTCTATTTTGTTTATTTGTGTTTTCGCATATGTGTGTGTGTGTGTGTGTGTGTGTGTGTGTAATAATAATAATAATAATAATAAACGGTTTATTATTTAGGCAGTTGACAAACTGAAAATGTACATAGGGGATGTGTGTGTGTGTGTGTGTGTGTGTGTGTGTGTGTGTGTGTGTGTGTGTGTGTGTGTGTGTGTGTGTGTGTGTGTGTGTGTGTGTGCGCGCGCGCGCGCGCTCGCCCCTTGTCTTGGCTACCGTTCTTCACAGGGCTGTCGGTCTGTTATGTAAGAAGGAACTAAGAAACAACCCGCTATTTCGGAGGCACAGGCTGCAGGGTCCTTCTGGTCTGTTGTGATGACTCAAGAAAACCTGTTCATGACGACACTAGACATTTTTTACTCTCCTTGGCCTCTTCTCTCTCTCTCTCTCTCTCTCTCTCTCTCTCTCTCTCTCTCTCTCTCTCTCTCTCTGGTAACGACATTGCTTTTAGTACTTTTTACCCTTTACATTCTTAGATATAGAAAATAAGCAGTATGAGGTGGAACGATTATATGATTTGTGTTTACTAATCCCGATGAAGGTCTTAAAGGGTCTTCATAATTTAAACGTGCTAGATTTAAAAACATAATCCCCACGCATCGCCTTATAACCTGGAGGGGGAATACATTGTCTCTTAATCTAATAATTCTAAGCCCCTTTCTTCACCCGTCATCGAGTTACGTTTCTAAATAAGCCAGTTACAATTGTAGTAGCCGATAAAAGGAGAGAGAGAGAGAGAGAGAGAGAGAGAGAGAGAGAGAGAGAGAGAGAGAGAGAGAGAGAGAGAGAGAGAGAGAGAGAATAATTGAAGCCGGAGAAAGGAAGGAATGAAGCAGAGAAGAGTGAGAAAAAGGTGGAGGAAAATCGAGAAAGGAAAAGAGTGATGCCAGATAGTAGGGAAAAATAGAGGAGGAGGAGGGCTAAGAGGAGATGGAATACAAAGGAATACAAAGGATTACAAAGGAAAGCCAAACAGCAACATACCTTTTGGTCATTGCAAGGCTGTTTGGTAACTACTTCTAACTAGCTACAGGGAAGAGAGACAGGACAGCATAGCAGAAGGCTCCTCTCCACCCACCACTCCCTCCAGCTTGAGATGGCATGGAAATAGTTGGGAAAAGTACTTTGCAGTATGGAAAAACTGACATGGAATTTTCATAGGAAAGGATGTACATCAATGTTACTATATCCTTTGAAAATTTTGAATACTTCAATTAGGTCTCCTCTTATCCTGCGCTTTGTTAAACTAAATAGGTTTAGTTCTTCCAGTCGCTCCTCATACGGCTTATTGCGCAATCTTGGAATAATCTTCGTGACTCTGCGCTGTATCTTTTCTAGTTTTTCAGTGTCTTTTTTGTAATATGGTGACTAGAACTGTACACAGTATTCTAGATGAGGGCGCACCAGTGAGATATAAGAGGCAAGTATAACCTTTTCTGATTTAAATTCAAAGGTTCTTCCAATGAACCCTACTAATTTATTTGCCGTCTTTACTGTTTCTGTGCAGTGTTGACTCGGCTTTAGGTCGTTTGACACAACGACATCAAGATCTTTTTCTTTATCGGTGGTTGACAGTGGCGTGTTATTTATTACATATCTCGCCTGAACATTGTTGCTTCCGATATGTAGAATTTTACACTTTTCTATTTTGAATCTCATCTGCCATTTTTCTGCCCAGCTTGTTAGTTTATTGAGGTCACACTGCAGTTCCTGCCATTGTGACACAGACGTTACTCTACTTGTTATTTTGGTGTCGTCTGTAAATTTACTAATTTTGCAATTTATCCCTTCATCAATATCATTAATGTACATTATAAAGAGTACTGGTCCTAGAGCCTTGAGGAACGCCGCTGTTTACCTTTTGCCACTCTGACTCTTTTCCATTTATCACAACACGCTGTTTTCTATCAGAGAGCCAGTCTCTCAGCCATTCCAGGGTGTTTCTGGCAATGCCGTGAGCTTTTACTTTACTGATGAGTCTCTTATGTGGAACAGTGTCGAAAGCTTTCTGGAAATCAAGGTAGATAATATCAACAGCTTTTGTCTCGTCATACGAGTTAAATACTTCATAAAAGAAGTCTAGCAAGTTTGTTAAACAGGGACGCTTGGTTCTGAAACCGTGTTGCGAATCCTTTATGATTTCATTTTCTTCTAAATATTTAACAATTTTATCTCTGATTATTGTTTCCATCAGCTTGCACACGACTGAAGTGAGACTGATCAGCCTGTAATTGACTGGGAGAGATTTACAGTAAAATCCCTCTTATCCGGCATCAACGGGACCGCCGACATGCCGGATACTTGAATATTGCCGGATACTTGAATAGAAGTGAAATTATGTCCACAATCACCACCCTACACTCACGCATCTTACCATAACAAAGATCAGCTGATCTTAATCAGCAGCTGATCTGATCAGCTGATCTTAATCAGCAGCTGATCTGATCAGCTGCTTAAGTGTAAGCACAACACGCTTCCTCTTTTCTACAACTTTAGGCATGATGAAAGCATCTGGCGATAAACAGTGCACACGCGGGACTGAGTCACTGAGTAAACACAGTGCAGTGGGCCGCGGGTGGCGCGAAGCAGTGCGCTCTGGTGACGAGGGGACAAAGTATGCCTCGCGCGGGAATTTTAATCGATTTAATGAGTACACATTGATTTTTTATTGATTTTAAGGCTCGGGGAAAAATGTGCCGGATACTTGAAGATGCCGGATAATCGAATGCCGGATGAGAGGGATTTTACTGTATTTCCTTTTTTAAAGATTGGCGTGACATTTGCTAGTTTCCATTCGCGTGGAACTTTACCCACTAGTAAAGTTATATTGAATAAAATTGTAAGCGGCTTCACGAGGTCATTTCTTGCTTCTTTAAGAAGTCTGGGTGATATCTTGTGTGGCCCGTGTGTTTTGTTTACGTAGGTGTAGGAGGAGGAGGAAGAGGAGGAGGAGGAGGAGGAGGAGGAAGAGGAAGAGGAAGAGGAGGAGGAGGAGGAGGAGGAGGAAGAGGAGAGGTGGAGGAGGAAGAGGAAGAGAAGGAGGAGGAGGAGGAGCAGGAGGAGGAGGAGGAGGAGGAGGAGGAGGAGGAGGAGGAGGAGGAGCAGAGCTGAAAGGAGGACGAGGAGGCGGAGAAGAAGGAGGAGGAGGAGGAGGAGGAGGAGGAGGAGAGAGGAGGAGGAGAGGAAGGAGGAGGGAGGAGGAGGAGGATGGAAAGTGGAAAGTGCCTCAAAGGGATCGGCAAGAGAGAGAGAGAGAGAGAGAGAGAGAGAGAGAGAGAGAGAGAGAGAGTTATATGTATTTACTGTCATTTCTTTTAATTATTTTTAATTATATTTTTTTATTTTTACTAATGGGATCACTGTTATAATTATTGCTATTGTATAGTTATTATTATTATTATTATTATTATTATTATTATTATTATTATTATTATTATTATTATTATGATTTCTACTACTACGATTACTGTTACTACTACTACTACTACTACTACCACCACCATTATCATTCCTAACAAGAACAAGAACAAGAACAACAACAACAACAACAACAACAACAACAACTACTACTACTACTACTACTACTACTACTACTACTACTACTACTACTACTACTATTACAACTACTACTACTGCTGCTGCTTCTACAGACTACCACCACCATTATCATTCCCATCATCATTACTTAGCAGCAAGAGCAGCGGCAGTCGTACTCATGAGTGGAGTCTGCCAATCGTATAACAGCAATACTAGGCAATGAGTCATAATTACATAACAGCTGTATGTGGAGGCAGTGACCGAGGGGGCGACCAGACAGGGGTACGCACATCCCACACTGACTGTAGCTGGTTTACTCCCACCAAGCAGAACCAATTTAGGATAATTTTGTGAAACGCTTCCACCACGCACTTCCACTGCTTTAAACAGGAGCTAGTTGGAATTTAACAGTTTTCAGTATTTTTTTATGGTTCTAGTGACAGATTAACAAGATTTATACGTTAGTCAGAAGAGAGACACTATTAAGAGCCTGGCTGATCATCTCTGTGGCGTTGCAAAATGCATAGATGATGTGTGGAGAGCATAGGGTTTCAAAATACTGGCTTTAGTGGTGTTCGTAGTCAACTGTGCTCTTGGCCTCCTTCTCCCCTGACTCTTCTACGTTATCTCCGGGTTTTAAATTGTTTTTATCCTCTTTCTTTCTTTTCTTTTTGTTGTCTTTCTTTTTTTCGTTCTTACTTGCTTGCCTTCTTTCTTTCTTTCTTTCTTTCTTTCTTTCTTTCTTTTCTTTTTCCTTCCTCCTTTTTCCCCGCATCCTCCTCCTCCTCCTCCTCCTTTTCCTCCTCCTCCTCCTGGTTATTTGCATATTTATCATTCGTTCAGTTGCAATATTAAAGGAAAAAAAAACTTTGCAGACGTAGCATCATGAATAACCTTTCGCGTCACCAGAAGCACCTCGTTTCAAAACTTACCCCCAGGAAATTCATGCAAGTTGTGGTGTGACACGTTTTACATCCGAAGGTCACTTGGAACTGAAACGCAGTCAATGATGGTAAGAATGCAAATAAATACTGTAAATAAATAAATGGTGAGTGATTTTATGATAGTATTAGTGCTAAGGTACTTACGGTTGCTACTGCTACTACTTCTACTGTTAGTTTTACTATTACTACTACTGCTATTTCTACTACTACTACTACTACTAGATATGCTGATTTAAAAGCATTAGCAGCAGCAACAGCATTAACATTAACAATAATAACAACAACAACAACAACAACAACAACAACAACAACAACAACAATAACAACAAAAACAATATTAACAACATCAATAATGACAACGTTAATGTTAATAGTAATAATAATAATAATGATACTTACTATTGCTACTGCTACTACTTCTACTGTTATTTTTACTATTACTACTACTGCTACTTCTGCTACTACTATTACTAGATATGCTGATTCAAAAGCATTAGCAGCAGCAACAGCAGCAGCAGCAACAACAACAACAGCAACAACAACAACAACAACAACAACAACAACAACAACATCAAAAACAACAAAAACAACAATAACAACATCAATAATAATAATGTTAGTGCTAATAATAATAATAATTTTAATAATAATAATAATAATAATAATAATAATAATAATAATAATAATAATAATAATAACCATAATAATAATAACAGCAACAACAACAACAACAACAACAACAACAACAAACAACAACATACATATTATAAGCGGCAGACTCAACAATAATAGTGAAGCGTGTGCAGTAATATAGATACTGTCACACTACTGGGATTGGCAGGGACAGAACTGGTATACAAGCATTTTAATCTCATACCCATGCCTGTGATACCGTGTAGGTCATCAAACTGTCAGGATCATGTGGAGCCTGAAAAATTGGGAGCTTGAATCGGTACGGGAATTAACTCCGTCGGGTAACCTTCTTTTTTTCTGTTTAACTGTGCGAGGCATCCACTGTGTTCGCTCCATCCCAGGCTGGCACGTGCACTGATTAATCGCTCGGTGTGTATGTGTCGCTGTCAGTGTGCAATTAGTTGGCTTTTTTGCCCTTAGTTTTTCTTTGTTAATTGTTGTACTTAATTAATGGTACTTTTGTTTGATTTTCTCTTATGGGTGTTTTTTGAGGTCTCACTGTCCTGTTGCTGTTGTTGTTGTTGTTGTTGTTGTTGTTGTTGTTGTTGTTGTTGTTGTTGTTGTTGTTGTCGTCGTCGTCGTCGTCGTTTTCGCCGTTATTAATGATGTTTGTAATTAGTATCGTTATAATTTCTTTATTATTGATCTATTCAGCCCCTATATCATTCAAAACACTGTTCCCGTCACGTTAACTTATTTATATTTTCTTGCCTTAACACCAGTTTCTCTTTCCTTTTTCTCGTTATTCTTCCCATCAGCATGGGAGTGACGCAGGCAGGAGTGACGCACGGAAGTCAAGCAGTCCCGGCCATTCCACTTTTATCTCCTGGGCTGGATGCGCGTCTGGTCCTTTGAAAGTGGTGGAGAGCTCGTAGATAATGTTGCCTTGTTCTGAAAAGGAAGAGGAATAGGATGAGGCGATGATGACGCAAGACTAAGGAGGAAGAGGAGGAGGAGGAGGAGGAAGAGAATAAATCTTACTTGACCAAAATATCATAAAAATAAATATAATGTATCCTTGCCTCGACTAATGTTTAATGCACGTAGTTTGTTTATTTATTTGTTTATTTATTTTTTTTACTGGCAGTAGAAAAATTTATTATTGTTACCCATTAGTTTTTCTGCCACAGATACGTAGTATAATGAAATATACCGCAATTTACCCTGATCAGGTTATTACCTCGCCAGTTCAGAGAAGTGTCATGTATTCTCTCTCTCTCTCTCTCTCTCTCTCTCTCTCTCTCTCTCTCTCTCTCTCTCTCTCTCTCTCTCTCTCTCTCTCTCTCTCCATGTCCTGTATTTCTTTTTTTCTAGCTTTCCGAATTAACTTTGTTTTTTTTTTATTTGATTTTCTAGTTGGTGGCACTAGTGATTGTGATGTTCTCTTCTTTTTCTCCTTCCTTTTATTCCTCCTCCTCCTCCTCCCCCTCCCCCTCCCCCTCCTAATTTTCATCATCATCATCATCATCAACATCATAGCTACATTCATCACGCCTGTTCCACTCCTAAAGATTACAAAATAATTACCTGCCCTCATCATTACATTGCACTCTCATATGAATTGACAGGATGACAACATAGAAAATTAATGTATTTCTCAGTAACATATGCCTCATTACTGCGTCGTGGTGGCAGAGTCGCTCCACCTTCACGGAATCGTCCCAGTACGAAGACCTATCATATTATTTTTTACTGCAGAGTTTGGTTTTCATGATCCGCGCTTACAGGCAGGACTCTTCTCAAAGGTTACAGATGTGAATAATTAATCGGCTTTTCATGACTTCTTTCCCTACTAAATTGTACATTGTTTGCTAAGCTATCACTAGAATCATAAACACCATGATAAGCTTTCTGTAAATTCCATTAAAGCCATTGTTGAGATAAGGCCCTGAAATGTTTGAGGATGTTGTCACAGGAACAAACTCTCATTCTTCACTCACAGCTTTCTCTTAGGTACTCTGTTATTCTTGGTCCGTATTTTGAAAAGTTTTGGGTTTCATTAACAACATATTTCAAATACCACAGAGGAAATAAGTTCAGTTTCCGTTGACAATGCACGATCCTTGTTAGAATACCATAACAGTTCTAGAAACAAATAATAAACTTCCATAAACATTAATCATAACTACCTCCACTGGAGCTTGTTAAAGGTACGCTACCTGTATGCTGGAGGGAAGTCACCAAAACGTTCCTGTTATTTTTTTTCGTAAAGGGCTTGTGTGTCTCTTTATGAAGTAAATTGTGAAATCCTTCCCGTAACGATCTTGTAACTTAAGGCAACACTTTATTATTAGAAAAAAAAAACTTTTCTTACCTAACTTTACTTTCTCACTTTTATTGCCTCCGACTGAGACAGGATTGGGTATGTGGGAGTTTCTGATCTTCAGTGGCGTTCACTTCCTAGTTTTTTTGTGATAATAATGATACTAATTCATTTTTTTGTATTATCTCCTATCCCTCTTCAGCAAGTCCCACAGATAGCAACATTGCTATCTGCTGTTATTCTTCCCCTCCAACATATCTCTCGGACATCAACCGTATAATCAGTCCTCCAGGAATATCTCTTAATTTCCTGTATTTACCTGCCAGTCCCATCTTCCCAATGTTCACTGTTAGCACATCTTTACTCATTCGTTACCTTCCTCCCGCTCTCTGCGTCCCTCCCTCCTTCCCTCTGCGCCATGTGACCACATTGCTGCGACACCCGCACGTTTTCCAGCCAACCAATGAATCCCTCCCATCCAGCACCTTTTTTCTCTCCAGGTCTCTACATATCCCATTATCATTATCTTCTCTCAAATCTTCACCCCAAAATTATCATAATTTATCCTGTTTTCTCTCGTATGACCAGAAGATTATAATTTATTTCACTTATTATCTCTTTTGTTGTGGCGCCTTGAATCACTCAGGCAGTCTCTCTCTCTCTCTCTCTCTCTCTCTCTCTCTCTCTCTCTCTCTCTCTCTCTCTCTCTCTCTCTCTCTCTCTTACTTATAGCGACAATACCAGCTGCTTTTACTATTGTCATACTGCTCACGTGCCTTGGCAGTGTCACTCTTATGACCAATCGGATTACTTACTCTTTCCCTTTCCCTTTGTCTCTCACGCTCTTAAACAAACCACTCCGTGAAGAAACTCGTTGTTTATTGTAGCACTTATTCAGAAACTCATAGGGGAGATTGTTCCAGGTAGATAGGGAGTGAAATGGTAAAGGTTACTTCAGAATCTATGGCTTTTAAGTGTAAAGATTCCACACTCGATCTCTTTGAAGTTGCTACGCATGATTCCAGCTTTTTTTTCTTCGGTGTTACTAATTATTTTCCCTCTCACATGTTGCTGCGGTCTTCACTTATCCAAGTCTAGTTTTAATGTGTTTTCCTATCCACCCTCCGTGATCCTCAAAACGAATACGAGAAAAAGCTGATTTTTTTCACTTTTATATATGTAAGTATATATTTATCAGTTCATTTATGAAGGTTTGGCTCATAATTTTCCATTGCTTCCAGGAATTACTTACTGATTTTATTTTTTTCATGCATGTGTGAACACTAACCTTGCTGCTGTTACTGGTTGCCGCCATCATGGTTATTATTATTGTTATTATTATCATCATTATTACTTTTATTATTATTATTATTATTATTATTATTATTATCATTATCATTATTATTATTATTATTATTATTATTATTATTATTATTATTATTATTATTGTCATGCTGCTGCTGCTGCTGCCATAGTAGGAGGAGGAGGAGGAGGAGGAGGAGGAAGAAGAGGACGAGGAGGACAAGAAAGAGGACGGGGAGGAAGAAGAAGAAAAGGAGGACGAGGAGTATTAACATTACAAATATTCCGTCGTCCCTCAGCTACAAAAAACTTGCGCCGACACGCCTCCCTTCACTCTCTCAGACACCGCCACCTCTCCTTCGCGCCTGCATTGCCTCTCACTGCTGCCCGCATGACAAGAATCAGTATGGAGGTGCATCCCAATAGACCAGTTCTTTTCAATTGCCATATAATGATGAACTCCTTTACACGACTCCCTTCTGTTACCCCCCAACCTTCTTCCTCCTCCTCCTCCTCCTCCTCCTCCTCCTCCTCCTCCTTTCCTTTATCCCCTAATTAAGTCTTTCCTCACATTTTTCCTCCGACCTCTTCAAAGGTCTGATTAGCCTTTTAAGGGTTTACATTTAAGGAACTTCATTATCTCCAAAAAGAACTGCTTCACTTTGTACTTGATTCCATTTAAAGGAAGATTTATTAACTGTAGGAGTGTGCCTGATTGTCTTCTGGTGTGTGCGTGTCTGTGTGTGTGTGTGTGTGTGTGTGTGTGTGTGTGTGTGTGTGTGTGTGTGTGTGAGAGAGAGAGAGAGAGAGAGAGAGAGAGAGAGAGAGAGAGAGAGAGAGAGAGAGAGAGAGAGAGAGAGAGAGAGAGAGAGAGAGAGAGAGAGAGAGAGAGAGAGAGAGAGTGCATGATTTACCTATCTGCATTTATTTCCACAATCAGTTTAATTCCCCCTCCCCGTCTCCATCCATCCATCAGTCCGTCTGTTTCTGCTTGTCATTTCTATTCTGTTGCAGAATCACGTTGACAATTAGCACATACCCCTCACGTACATATTCATTCCTTGTTCCTGATTCATACCTTTCTTTATCACATTATACATTCACAGCAACTCTTCCTCTCCCTCTCCTTCACTTTAACATTGACTTACCACTACACCTCATCCTTTTCTCCTCGACGACTGGCCGGTATCCCTCGACTTTCTTTGTGACTTGAGAGACAAATGCAGATTTATAACCAGACCTCGTGGGTGTGACCGGCGGAGTGAGTCATGGCCTGCTGCTAGGGGGATCATTTGCTGGCCACCTGCAGGGAAGAAGACAGGTAGCTGGCGAAGGTGGTGAATGTGGTGGAGGTGGTGGCTGTGATGGTGGTGGTTATGCTCCTGGTGGTTGTGCTCATGGTGGTGCTGGGAGTGTTGGCAACTGACGATTGTCTCAGCAGGTGTATTTGCTTTTTTTTTTATCATTGTTTTGTACAGATGCCTGGGGTCTGAGAGAGAGAGAGAGAGAGAGAGAGATGAGAGAGAGAGAGAGAGAGAGAGGGGGGGGGATCCGCAGAGAGACAGGCAGACCGACAGAGATACACAGAGTGAGCGCTTTTGTCAGCACGATAAATTCAAACCGTAGATGTGAATGAATATACTTGGCGAGTTTAAGAGCACACACACACACACACACACACATACACACAATATTACCTCCCTTTGTGTGATAGGTAAAGTCACGGGAAGGTCTAATGATCACATTTATAGTATTAGAGAAAAATCTGTGAGGAAGGAAGGAGAATTGAAGTTCTTTGATGCATGGCAGAAATAAGACCATGTTCTACCATCTCTCTCTCTCTCTCCTCTCTCTCTCTCTCTCTCTCTCTCTCTCTCATCTCTCTCTCTCTCTCTCTCTCTGATCAGATTATTTGAATTGAAGAAAAATAAATGAAAGGAAATAAGATGGTGCAGAAAAGAAGAAACAAGGGCAAAGGAAATAGCTAATAGAAAGAGAACCGATAAAAGACAGATAGCAGATTTTTGAAAGGACACTGCCTGAATCCGTCTCGAGTCATATTCACGTTGGCGAGGCGAGGACGGAGAATTGAGTTACTTTTATTCTCTCTCTCTCTCTCTCTCTCTCTCTCTCTCTCTCTCTCTCCTTTACGATGATATTTTTATGACACGATTTATGATCTTTTGTATTTTTTTTGTTTGGCGCTGTTCGTGTTGAGTTCGCTTAATCCGTCTTCCTAGTACTGTTGTTGTTGTTGTTGTTGTTGTTGTTGTTGTTACGGTGGTGGTAGTGGTGATGGTGGTAGTCGTTGTGGTGGTGATGGTGGTGGTGATGGCGTAGCAAAACCTGGTATAAACAATTCCCAGCCGTTAGTAAAATTTACAATTCTGCACAAAGCAACATCACGACCACGGGAAAATGAATCGATGTGGAAGAAATTGATATATATATATATATATATATATATATATATATATATATATATATATATATATATATATATATATATATATATATATATATATATATATATATATATATATACACACACACACATACACACACTCGGCGAATGCTTTTCATAGCGGAATTTTGCACACACACACACACACACACACACACACACACACACACACACACACACACACACACACAGCTACACACAATAAAAACAAAACGACCTAACAAATTAACAAATGGACACCGAAAACATTACTATACTGTACACACACACACACACTCTCTCTCTCTCTCTCTCTCTCTCTCTCTCTCTCTCTCTCTCTCTCTCTCTCTCTCTCTCTCATCTCCACCATCCCCATCACCCTCCATCCATACCAGTCTACCCATCTACCTACTTACCTACATGCATACTCATACATACATACACACATACATACATACAAATTATAAATATACATAACACATACCTGGCAAGTGTCGGCGCAGTGGGGGAGCTTCTATATAAAGCCCCCATTGGCTCACGCTGAGGGGCCGGCCAGCCAATCACGTCCCGCTGTCAGTGCCCCGCTAATAACGCCTTGCCAAGATTTACCGTATTGTTTTGTGGCCCGCGTTATTTTCCACGCATTGTCTGTATTATCCGTGCCCTTGCTCCCCCGCCCTTCACGCCGCCACCAGAATACCACGAGGAAGTGCTGGTCGCTTCATCATGCTTTATATTTAGCGTTAGCCTTTGTGATAGCGGCGGCAGTTGTTATTGTTATTGTAGTGTGGTAGCAAGAGTAGTAATTCTTGTTCACTTGATCGAAATTTAAGGAGGAAGAGCTGATGATTTGATGTGATTTATATTTAACACTTTGACAGAGGTGTTAGATTTAGTAGTTGTAGTAATTGTAGTTCAAGTGATCAAGATGTAAGGAGAGTGCCGATGGTTAGGGAGTGGTTTATATTTAGCGTTGTGTGAGAGAATGAGCTGTTATTATAGGAGTAATACTGGAAATAACTGTGCTTAACGAAGCCAGGTCACAAAAATTTAGTAATTATGACTTGATTGCAGTTTAACATTACGATTAAGCCTCTGAACTTAAACAGTAATTATTGCAATACTGCTAGGAATATCAGTAGAACGAATAGTATTTATAGTAGAGATAATAGCTCTGAGAGCATGACTTTGTTATTATTAGACACAACACAACACAGTCTTACACACCAAAAATAAGACAACAAACAGATAAAAAAAAAGTCTCAATAACTCAATCACTCACTCCTGTCCTTTCCCTGTCAGTGTTAAGTGTCTTTCGAAATTATACTCTGAACTCGCACCAGACCATTTTAGCAAACTTAAGCCATTGTAGCTGCCCATTAATTATTTTCATCCTATTATCTCATCTAAAATAAACACAAGTGTAATATTTTTGTCTCGCCACGCCATGTGATCTGGCTGTCGCGGTGTCATGAAATCAATCAATCAATCAGCTCCGTTGCCTCTTTGGTATTCTTGGCTTTGTTTTGGCCTGTGGAGAAGTGGGGGCGTGGCGGGGCTGGGCAGGGGAGCGGCGTTGGACGGAGGAGGTAGCGGGCGGTGGTGAGTGGTGGTGGTCAGGGGCGGTCGTTGGATAGAGTCATTGCCAAGATTGTTCGCTTGTGGGTTTGTCAAATCATGTGTTTTTGTTATTAACTTGTCTAGTGTTGCGTTGTCGTTACTGGTCTGTGTTAAATTTTGTTCTCTGTTTGTTTTGGTTTGATGTGCTGGTACTTACGCTATTTTTAGTCCTCTTCCTCCTCCTCCTCCTCCTCCTCCTCCTCCTACTACTACTACTACTACTACTACTACTACTACTACTACTACTACTACTACTACTGCTGCTGCTGCTGCTGCTGCTGCTGCTGCTGCTGCTATTACTTCTCCTAATGTTATTTTTGCTGTTGGGTTGTTGTTACTAATCTTGTTACGACTACCACTACTGCCAACACAATTACTGGTTCTCTATACCAACAAAATAATGATATTTCTACTGATGATGCTGCTGTTCCCTACCTACCCTTTCTCCTCCTCCTCCTCCTCCTCTTCTTCTTCTTCTTCTTCTTCTTCTTCTTCTTCTTCTTCTTCTTCTTCTTCTCCTCCTCCTCCTCCTCCTCCTCCTCCTCCTCCTCCTCCTCCTCCTCCTCCTCCTCCTCCTCCTCATCATCATCATCATACTACTACTACTACCACATTTTCCATGGTGCTAATTAAAATTCTTAATGATCTTTTACCACTACCACCACCACCACCGCGACCATCATCATCACCATCACGGCCACCTCTACTATTACTACTACTATTACTACTACCACTACTACTACTACTACTACTACTACTACTACTACTACTACTACTACTACTACTACTACTATTACTAATAATAATAATAATAGTAATAATGATAATAATAATAATAATAATACAGCTGCCTTTGATGATAATAACGATGATAATGATGATGATATTACTACCACTGTTATTGTTGTTGTTATTGCTGTTGCCACTACTGACATTATTACTAAAGGAAGAGAAAAACCGAAAAATTGTAGTTATCTTTCCTGAGTACATTTCCCGGATGCAGGTTCACGTACGTGCGTAGTGGCACGGCGAGCGCACCAGCTGTGGGTCGCTCTGTCCGCCTCGCTGGCAAACTGGGCAAGCGGGAGTGTGTGGCTGATGTGATCGCTAGTGTCAGCGTGACCCACTCAAGAGTGAGAGCAAAGCGAAAAAAAAAAAAAAAATCTGTACTATTCAATGGCTTGTGTGTGTGTATGTGTGTGTGTGTGTGTGTGTGTGTGTGTGTGTGTGTGTGTGTGATTCTTTTTCTTCACTCTTGTTTTTCTAATTACTTGTGTGGAAAAAGAAAAAAATGTATAATATTTCTTTCTCTAGTTTATCCAGTAAGTGAAAATAAAGATTCTTATAAAGGAAAGAAAGGTTGCACATTACATTTTTCTTTAGTCTATTCAGGAAATGAAAATATACTTAAACTAATAACGACTACTCAGAACCACCACCACCACCACCACCTGCTGCCATCCCATCACCCTTTAAAGTCGTGAGTCCCCGTTCGGCAGGTCAGACTCCTCATTATCCTGCTCGGTGGGCCGTCTGTCAGGTGTCACTCGTCGCCTGCCACGCTGCCTCCCGTGACGCACCACTGAGTCTCACAGTACCGCGGCAGCTTTTTTTTTTTTTTTATTGTTGGAGAGCATTTGGGTATTAAGTAGTTATTACACAGGGGAACATTTTCTTCACAAAACTGCTATTTTCTCTTACCGTGTGACACAATTAGGCGAAGAAATCTATGTCGAAAGAAAATATCGATAGCGAGTTTGTCAAAGGTAGGAGGCGTTAATACAAAGTTCATACACCAACGGAGGGACAAAGCTGATGGAAAAATAAGGCGGAGAGAGAGAGAGAGAGAGAGAGAGAGAGAGAGAGAGAGAGAGAGAGAGAGAGAGAGAGAGAGAGTGAGAGGCCTTCTTGTTACCTGCCATTCTAGCCAAGAAAGACAAAGATGAACTTCAGGTGAGTCATTGCCTGCATGTGTGTGTGTGTGTGTGTGTGTATTCATGTAACCTTCACTGACATCTAAAGGCATGTGCATATTGGGACGTAAGCTCATGTATCACCTTGAAAACACACACACACACACACACACACACACACACACACACACACACACACACACACACAGACACACACACACACACACACACACACACACACACACACACACACACACACACACACACACACACACACACACACACACACACACACACACACACACACACACACACACACACACACACACAAACACATAGCACTACTAGCATACAGATTAAATTATACGTAATATTTCCTTTTGTAGTTTTTTTCTTTCATCTTTTTTTTTTTAAGTGAAAAGTTAAGTTGTGTAATACCTCTTATATAGTCTATTCAGTACGGGGAAGCAGAACAACGCTTACACATATTAAAACGTAAAAACTACCCACCACTACCACCACCACCACCACCACTACCACCACCACCACCACCACCACTACCACCACCACCACCACTGCCAAGGGAAACAAAATGAATACTCATATTGATACGTAACATCCATCCACCACCACCACCATCACCACCACCATCACCGCCACCACCACATGCTGCTATTCCTTCACTTCTTAAAAGCCGTGGGTTCCCGGTCGGCAGGTTATGTATGCTCTCAATTATCCTCCTCAGTGGCCTGGTTGTCACTTGTCACTCTCGTCACCTGCCACGCCGCTGAGCCTTGTGGTGCCACGGGAGAAGAAAGACGCAGCAGAGTTTTCAGGCTTTTCCCGGTAAAAAGTTTAAGAGAGCGGTATTAGCCAGCAAGCAGTGGGAGTAGGTGAGAGAGAGCTTAGTATACGCGACAAGGTAAGTGAGGTTCCTAAGGTATATTTAGATCCAGTGCTGTTTCCTATTTTGTTCTGTTATTTCTGTTTCTGTCTCATTTTACCTAATTTTCACTTTCTTTTAATCCATGTTAATGTTACCATGAAGGTCAAAACTAATGAGGAGTTTTTTTTTTTTGGGGATTATATCACCTATACACCTCTAATTCAGTGCTCTTTTACTTGTTCTCCTGTTGCCTCATGTTCCATCTCAGTACCATCTCTTGAACATGAATCTTACTACCTTTTATCTCATGCCAGTATCTCCATT
>NC_087159.1:10170000-10197500 GCF_035594125.1 Scylla paramamosain
GTAATAGGCTTAGAAAATCTCAACATTTTATTGTAATTTTAATCCTCCTCCTCCATTACGAAGAGTGATGAAGCCCTTATACGTACCTAGTACTTAACGTAGCAAATATAAGTTCATGTATAAAAATAGAAACTGTTTTTCTCTGCTGCACTTAATCTTCACAGAGACGAAGAGATCACAGACTGACACAGACTTTGCCTCAGACACTTGGCAGAGAGAGAGAGAGAGAGAGAGAGAGAGAGAGAGAGAGAGAGACACGAAACAGGGATGAAAACATAAATAAGATAGTAAAATTTTGAAACAAGTTGAAGAAGTTAAAAGAAGTTTAAAATTTAAAACAGGAAAACTACTGGAAGTAAAATGAAAAAGAAAAAAAATTGAAAAAATACGAGAAACTGCAGTAAGAAAAATCATGAGACAATTTAAAAAGAAAGAAGGGAAAAACGTTTGGAGGAAGATAACAAAACGAAGCAGGTAGTTCATGTACACACACTCCACGTCTATCCTGGAAGGAAGACGGGGACTTAGCTTGTCAAACCGAGGATGAACAGGCACCATAGGTAGGATATCAGGTATTAGGGATGAGTGAAAACCCAACGAGGGGACGAGATCAGGCTCCAGGGATGAGTCATGAGTCAGATTAAGTGAGGCATGAGTGCGAAGTGAGTCACAATACACAATAATGCTTCCAACACACACGAAATGCAGAGTTCTGAACACGCTCTTCCTGAACTACAATTGAAAACACTAGATGACAAAGATCTGCTGGTTAATGACTTACGACTGATGCTCAGATGTGACTTAATGCTACTTATATGTGAATCAAAGCTGCGTGACTTCAGAAGTGTCATACAGATAGCAACAATGTTCTCTAGGCAACTACAAAACTTACAATGTAATAGATACTCTGAACCTTATATGGCCCTGCCAGAGGGTAGTGAATTAATCATAGAGACAAGACATAACAGTCTGAGTAGACCAGGAGATAACACTGTGAATAAACGAGAGATAACATTTTTGAACCATTGAAGGACAGTACATAACATTTTCGACAGACAGTAGATAACACAATGAAGAAACGTTAGATAACAACCTGAACAGATAAGAGATAACATTTTCAATAGTATGTTTACTACTAAAAATACACGAAAAGTCTGTGCATAAAGTATTCACACATAGAAAACTAACTCCCATGTAGAATACGATTAAAAACAAAAGGCTTACATACACAGTTGAATGTATTCATGGATAACTTTTTCCCCTATACGCATACCAGCATGTAATATTCGTATATAGAAAGGTTTTGCATGAGTTTTATTCAGTTCAGCAACACTGCGTAGGAGGGCTCAGTGTGTGTTGTGTATTGCGTCATTACGGGTGCGCTGCGTTAGTGCTGTAATGATTGTGGCTTTCCCTGTGTGTGTGTGTGTGTGTGTGTGTGTGTGTGTGTGTGAGTGTGTGGGTGCATGCGTGCATGTGTCGCGCTATGTTGCTGAAATGGTTCTTCATGAAAACTTCGTAACAAAATATTCTTCTCTGGCTCCCTTCGGACTGACGCGGGCACCTCCGAGGGAGGAAATATGGGTTATTATTTTCTTCGTTTTACTTTCGCTTATTTTTTTTTTTTTGTCTTATGGTGCTGTTTTCAATTAGAGAGGTGATAAATAGTGAACGTCGGTCCGAATTAGAGTGAGAACAAATGTGCCTGACATTCGTTCCATCTTTTACCAGAAAAATGGCAGCACAAAGCTTTTCCTCCTCCCTCTCTTCCCTCTCCTCCTCCTCCTCCTCCGTCTCCTCCTCCTCCGCCTCCTCCTCTTCCTTGTCTTCCTCCTCTTATCGTACACTAATCATAACTAACAACAACAAAAGTAAAACCGGTTAATATAACCTAAATTGTCAGTTTTACACTCATGTAAAGTATTGCACTGAGCCGTTAAGAGCATGACTACTGATTAGGTCCTCAAGGCCACACACACTCACACTCCGTCGCCGTCTCGCAGCCTGCAGGTGCTCGTGTTACTCACATGCTCCCCGCCAACCACTTACACGTCATCCCTCCCCTCACCCCTCGCCTGGAAGCACCGTCCTCCATCTCCCGGCAATACTTGAGGTGCCCGGTAAGCTTTAACAGAAGGCTGGAGGTGGAGGCGTCACAGGTAAGACCGAGGTGCTTGTTTTTTTATAGCTTCTGGACGAGCGCCAAAGGAGGGGCCTGAGGGTCGGCGAGGGGACGCGGGAGGCCGTAGAGAGATAGAGCAAGTGTGAGCCATGACCCTTTTTTTTTCACGAGCTGCGGCCAGTTGCGGAGCGACAAAAACGTAGCGATGGCAGATGTAGCGGTGGCGCAACTCCAAGAGGGGACGCACATCACCAGATTGTGGCCATGGGGGCGCAGACACACACACACACACCACACACACACACACACACACACACACACACACACACGGCGTATTAGAAGTGAAGGATGACGGGATCGCCAGGGAAGAATCCCGACGTTTCTTGACTAAAGGCCTCGTACTGGTGCCTGATTGGGAATCTCGCCACCACCTCGAGGGACGGCACTGCTATGCGGGAGTGCTTGAGCGGGACGCTGCCGTAAAGGGTGTTGATGCGATCCACCCCTATCACACTTTTGTCGCCGTCCGTAGTGAAGAAGGAGCCCCAGTAGGTGCTCATCAAGTCAGAGCCGGCGTCGTGTTCCATCCTATCTCCAACCATGCCCTCGGCCGCCAGCTCCTCCACGATGGCCACCAGTGTCCACTCCTTCCTTGTCCGGCGTCAGCACGTCCTGCGCCAGGTGGTCCCCCACGTAGAGGCAGTGGGGCTGGTCCAGGCCTGTCTCTTGCTTGATAAGTTCCTGTAGGTCTCGCCAGTTGCCGCCAGAGTAGGTCCCGTCAATGCGCAGCTTGTGGGTGGGAACTACATCGCCGTCATCAGGCCCCACAAGACAGCGGAAGGGCCGATCCATGGTGAAGAACCCGGGTTTCTTTGCAGTGCAGATCATGATGTCAAAATATTCACGCCAGTCTGGGCCGAGCACGTAGCGGGCGATGTGTGAGGCATAATCGATGCTGGAGCCTGAGATGAGGGCCGTGTATGTGTGTTCGTTGACGGCTTTGAGCCACCGCTTTAGCCTGTCGCTGGCCTCGTAAATGTACTTCTCTGGATGGTATCTGACTTCAGGGAAAAAGCCGCCCTCATCTTTGCGGAAGTGTTCTCTCCGATACATGTTGCACATGGCGACGTGGACGTCAGGCCAGATGTCGTATTCCTCCGCTGGGCCTCCCTCCGTGTTGTCCTGCGCGTCCACTGCCCTGGCCATCGCCACAGCGGCAGGCATGTCGAAGTAATCTTTGAAGGAGCGCAGCACAGGAGTCTTGCCGTTGACTGGGTGATCAGTTGAGGCGTTCTCATGAAGTCGATCACTGGCTCCCACACACGCTCCTTTCCGTAGACGGCGACAATATCATCATCGAACATTGGCCGCGTGCCGTGCGTGGCACGCAGGATGCGGCCTGTCGGCGAGCACTTGAGGAAGTTGCCCCTTTTGATGTCCAAGAGGAGACCTTTCTGCAGAAAGTCTATGTCATCGTCAAGAGGCAGCAGCAGCTCGGGCTCGTATCCATATCGGTTCACCATGTAGTTTGCAATGAGGTCATACTCGAGACGCATGATCTCGCCCACCTTGTAGCGGCAAATGGTGTTGTCCAAGTCGAAGCCGATGCAGTCATAGTCGCTAAACTTGAAGGTGTCACAGTCGGAGAAGGGAGGCTGCTTCTTCTTCTTGTTATTTTTGCAATAGTACTTCTTCTTCATCACTTTCTCCTGGAGAGACTCCTCCTCCTCGTCCTTGACGGTGTGCAGCACCATGGTGGCGGTGACAGTGAAGCTTTCCTCGTGGTACTCGCTGCACTCTATTGAGACAGACCACTCGGGCATTCAGACATACGCTGGGGTGGTGTCGTGGAGCAGAACAGCGGATCCGAGGTCACTCGTCAGGTACAGGTTGAACACAGCACAAAGCTGCTCTCTCTTGATTACGCCTCGACCTCTTTTCACGAACAAATTGAGTCTCTTAAACAACACCTGCGGGAGATGCAACGTTCAGTTCAGTCCTCGTGAGAGAGTCCACTTTTACCGCTCGCTCTCGCTCTCTCTGCTGCTCTCATGCATCATAATAGAATGTCACAGTCAACTCAAATGACACAAAACACACCTCGGAAACAAAACCAAAGCGAAACGCTAGTCACGGCCAGAGGCAGCTTGGGGGCAGAGGCAGCGAACTGGCGGTGCGGGAAGCGTTCATCTCGCGCTATCAGGTGGTTGCTGTGATGGTGGAGAGAATTAACTCGTGTGTATCTCAACCAACGTCTACACAGCTACTGAAGATCGCCACTTGGCCCCGCCCAGCCCTGGCCCTGCACTGCCCAAACTCTCGCCTCGTGCCAACTCTGAGCCCTTCCTCCCCGCCCTTCTCCCCTCTAAACCCCTCGCCTCACTCCATCTTCTCTTATTCCTCCTCCCCTCACTCCCTCCTTTGGCCTCGCGACCCTTATGTTTCTTCTCTCCCCGTCTCTCTCTCTCTCTCTCTCTCTCTCTCTCTCTCTCTCTCTCTCTCTCTCTCTCTCTCTCTCTCTCTCTCTCTCTCTCTCTCTCTCTCTCTCTCTGCCCTTCTTGGGTCTCTCTCCTCTCCTCTCACCCTCGCCTTTTGCTTCCTTCCCTTCCCCTCACACTGACCCGATCACTCCTCCTCCCAAGAACCGGTGCCCGCCAGATGCTGCGGCGCTCCCCTTACACATTTACCTGCTCGCCCTTCTCGCCAACCGCCTCTACTCCCTTTATCACTTTATCCCTCCCCCGCCATGTTACTCCAACATTGCGTCACCTCCCCACGCACACTGTGGCGTGAAGGTCTTATGCATTCCCTACCCCCATCCTAATTCTCTCTCTCTCTCTCTCTCTCTCTCTCTCTCTCTCTCTCTCTCTCTCTCTCTCTCTCTCTCTCTCTCTCTCTTTCTCCTCCAACGCAGTTCTTCATCAGACACCCACCCAGCCACCTGCTCTCCCCTCCAGACACTCACAATTCCTGCAGCTTCACACACACACACACACACACACACACACACACAATTCTCCTCACTCACGTTCACACTCACTTCTCCTTTCTGCTGCTACCTCCTGTCCTCCCCCCTACCTCCTCTCTCCTTCCTGTCGTTCTCTGCCGCCTCCACTTATTCGCACGAAAGGCTATTATTTCTGAGTTGTTTTCCTCGGCTTGTCTTTGGCAACGTTTCATTCTCGGCAACGTTTATTTTTCCCCCAACCAATGCTGCTCTTTCTCTCTCTCTCCTCTCTCTCTCGTCTCCTCTCTCCTCTCTCTCTCTCTCTCTCTCTCTCTCTCTCTCCTCTCTCTCTCTCTCTCTCTCTCCTGTGTAATCCATTTCTCCTTTTTTCTATTCTCACACACGCACTTCTTTCGCGTATCATTCCTCTTTCCTCTCATTTTTTTATTAATTTCTTTTCTATACTTAGTCTCCCACTCACCTCCGTCTTTAATGGGTTTTCCTTCTTATCTCTCTCTCTCTCTCTCTCTCTCTCTCTCTCTCTCTCTCTTCTCTCTCTCTCTCTCTCTCTCTCTCTCTCTCCTCTCTCTCTCTCTCTCTCTCTCTCTCGTGACGTCACGTGTCCATCAATGGCATTCTTCAAAAATATGGCTGAAACAGACGAATGAGTTTGTAGTATTCAATAACTTTTTAAGTGCCATCTTTGTAAGCAAGACGTGTGTGTGTGTGTGTGTGTGTGTGTGTGTGTGTGTGTGCGCGTGTGCGTGTGTGTGTGTGTGTGTGTGTGTGTGTGTGTGTGTGTGTGTGTGTGTATGTGTGTGTGTGTGTGTGTGTGTGTGTGTGTGTGTGTGGTGTGTTAACATACTAATGCCTGTCTTTTTAGTGTTAGTTATGACAGTTGATTGCTGGTGTTCATGCATGCGTGTATATATTCATGAGAGAGAGAGAGAGAGAGAGAGAGAGAGAGAGAGAGAGAGAGCGAGAGAGAGGAGAGAGAGAGAGAGAGAGAGGCCAGCCAGACAAAGAGAAGGATCGAGACAAGAACAAATACTAACTTTAAGAAAGTGATAGCGTAGCACACGCATGCGTGCACACACACACACACACACACACACACACACACACACACACACACACACACACACACACACACACACACACATTCACACACACACCACACACACACACACACACACACACACACACACACACACACACACACACACACACACACACACACATACATACACGTGGCTGGGAGCACTTTCTTTCCTCCTGTCTCCTCTTCCGTAATATTGGTGACGTCCAAAGGCACGTGTCTTATCACACGTGAAAGTGAGATGCCAACACACAGACAGACAGATCGATAGACTCTGAACCAGTAAACTTTGAAATAAATAAATGAATAAATAAAAAAAAAAAAGAAAAAAAAAAAAAAAAAAAAAAATATATATATATATATATATATATATATATATATATATATATATATATATATATATATATATATATATATATATATATATATATATATTATATATATATATATATATATATATATATATATATATATATATATATATAAAGAGGCTTTTTTTTTTTTTTTCGTTGCTTGGAATAGCGCCATAATGGGGGTTTCAATTTTCAGTGGTGGACTGATGCGTGAGCTTTGTTTTTTTCTTCCGTTTTGTGGCGTGTTGATGACTCGTGCGGTAGTGTGCCCGTGCTCGTTACCTCAATTGCAATATTTACGTAGGTAGGTTTGTTATACCGAAAGTATGTACTCGTATGTAAAACTAAAATAAAAACCAAAACATGACAAATAGAGAGCTTAAAATTAAATCTAGATAGGAAAAACTTTTTATAATCAGCAATAAAACCAAAACAACTGCGCGAAAAAAAAACGAAAAAAAAAAAGATTCCTATGAAAAATGCGTCTCATTAAATTGCAAAACGCGGCCAAACTAAAAGGAAAATTACGAAAGGTATCCCAGACTGTCACGGTGAGATTCAAGCTCCACCACTGGAATGCAGAACAGTATATATTCTTAATTCAAGTTGATTCGTAACATTTCACTTTATAGGAATAACTATAGAACTGAACACATAGATGAAAACTATACTGCTCACTCTTACACCCTCTTGTCGATTCCCCGAAGAGGAAAATTCTTCAGCAAACTAGACACAATTCTTTGGTGCAATAGATAGAGAGGATCGTCACGTTCTCCAGGTTCATCTGCAGTTGAAGGGGAACGGCAACGCAAGCATGTACTAGCGAGGGATGGGTAATCATTTGGTGGAAGTATGAGGCTGGCGATGGGAGAGAAACTATCCAGGGAGTTGCTCTAAATCCGCTGCTTCCAGAGGATGAAAGGCTGGGGATGTCCGAGCCTTCCGACCGGCAAGGAAAGTCCCAGTAGTATAGAACAGCTCTCTGCTCTTAAAAAAAAAAAAAAAAAAAGAAAAAAGAAATGTGCCCTGCTGAAATATACGTACAAATGGAAATGCATATGTGATGCGTGTAATTAATCAAACAGTAATTTACTAATGATTTTGGTATCATGGAGGTAGAAAATTTGTGAATTCGTAAGTTGTGTGTATTGTAAATATTAATTTTATATCACCAAAGAAAAATCGTGAACAGGCAGGAATAAAAAAAAAAGAATCCAAAATAAATATGAAATAATAAAGAAGCTGAAGAAAAGAAGAGTAAAAGGCAAAAAAAAAAGAGAGGTGATAAAACAAAAAGTAAAATAAGATAAAAGAAATGAAAGAAAACATGTAGAAAACGGAGAAAAAAAGGAGAAAAGTTAAAAGACAGACACACTGAAAGAAAAAAAGAGTAAAGATTAACAAATAAATGAAGGCGTGCGTGAAGGAAGGTAAAGGGAGAGGGGAGGAGAAGGTGACTTTAACCGCTGACTTCAACACAATGGAGGGAATTTTTCGTGGAATTTCAATAAAAGTCATAAGAGAACTTTAGAAGATGGCACGTCTTTTGTTCTCTTCTTCTTCTTGTTCTTCTTCTTGTTCCTCTTCTTGTTATTCTTGTTCTTCTTGTGCTTCTTCCTCTTCTTTTCTTCTTCTTCTTCTTCTTCTTCTTCTTCTTCTTCTTCTCCTTGTTGTTGTTGTTGTTGTTGTTGTTGTTGTTGTTGTTGGTGTTGCTGTTCTTCTTCTTCTTCTTCTACTTATTGTTGTTGTTGTTGTTGTTGTTGTTGTTGTTGTTGTTGTTGTTGTTGTTCCCCTCCTCCTCCTCCTCCGCCTCCGCCTCCCTTACATCTTCTCATGTATCCTTTTTTTAGTCATTGTTTTTATTACACTTTTCTCGATAATTTTCTCGGGTGTCTATTTCAAATTTGCGATTCAGAAAAGTAAGAAAAAAGATGGAGAAAGGAGGAATGGAAGAAAGAAGAGGAGGAGGAGGAGAAAGAGGAGGAGGAAGAGGAGGAGGAGGAGAAGGAGAAAGAAAAAAAGAATGAAGGAGGGGGAGGAGAGAGATCACTTCATCTCGACGTGTCACGTTCCAATATAAACTTCAAGCTTCTGTTTGCTCCTCTTGTTTGCTCTCAAGTTTCCATAATCTCCTTAAGTTTCCTTTTACTTTTACGGTATATTTACTATATTAAAACTACTCCTACCACTGCTACTACTATTACATCAACAACAACAACAACAACAACAACAACAACAACAACAACAACAACAACAACAACAACAACAACTACTACTACTACTACTACTACTACTACTACTACTACTACTACTACTACTACTACTACTGCTACACTACTACTACTATTACGACTGCTGCTGCTGCTGCTGCTGCTGCTGCTACTACTACTACTACTACTACTACTACTACTACTACTACTACTACTACTACTACTACTACTACTACTATTACTATACTACTACTACTACTACTACTACTACTATTACTTTTCCTCAATATGAAGGAGAAATCGTTAAAGGAAGATAATGACTTGTAAAGAACATGGGAAAAGATAGAATATATATATATATATATATATATATATATATATATATATATATATATATATATATATATATATATATATATATATATATATATATATATATATATATATATATATATATATATATATATATATATATATATATATATATATATATATATATATATATATATATATATATATATATATATATATATATATATATATATATATATATATATATATATATCAAGGTGATAGAAAAATGAGGAGCAGCAAAACAAGGAAGAGAGAAAAGAAGGCCGGTCAGGAGACGATGGCAAACCGTGCGAAAGATGTAACATTGCCAAAACTTTAGTCGATAGAGCATGAAATTGTAAGAGGTGTAAGAAGTGGCAAGTTGTTCCTTCTCAAAACATCACTTTATGGCCTTAAAATTCTTCCGCCATTTCCTCTTACATTCCCTCTTCCTCCTCCTCCTCCTCTTCCTCCTACACCTACGCATTCGTCTTTTTTTATCTTCTCTTTCATATTGTTGTTGTTGTTGTTGTTGTTGTTGTTGTTGTTGTTGTTGTTGTTATTATTGTAGTTGTTGTACTTCTTCTTCTTCTTCTTCTTCTTCTTCTTCTTCTTCCTCTTCTTCTTCTTCTTCTTCTTCTTTTTCTTCTTTACTCTTCTTCTTCCTCCTCCTCCTCCTCAACCCACCCTTTGTATTTATAACCTGACACTACACTTCTCATTTCTTTTTTCATTTTTTTTTTTGTTTTGTCATTCATTTCCTGTATCTTTTCCAGATCCCTGATAGCGAGAGAGAGAGAGAGAGAGAGAGAGAGAGAGAGAGAGAGAGAGAGAGAGAGAGAGAGAGAGAGAGAGAGAGAGAGAGAGAACTTCTAATACACTTCCTAAGGTGCCGGAAAACGAGATTATTCTTCGTATTGTTTGCTTCTTCTATTGACTCTAAAGTTCTGAGAAGGTTCCCGCATAGCCTCTCAGTCGCCTAATTCAGAGAAGCTACTGGGTATAACTTCTCTCTCTCTCTCTCTCTCTCTCTCTCTCTCTCTCTCTCTCTCTCTCTCTCTCTCTCTCTCTCTCTCTTACTAATTCAAGAGGTAATTATTATTTATAGTCTTTTATCTCTTTGAATGGTAAACTATGAAACTCTCTACCTGCTTCTGTATTTCCTCCTGCCTACGAATTCAGTTGTTTCTAGAGGGAGTATGAAGACGCCTGATAAATTGCAGGCACTTTCTCTCTCAGTCCCTGTACTTGTTTTTTTCTTTTTGGGAACAGAATTTTGATAGTTTTTTTTTTCTATTTGTTTTTTTGACCTATCTGATACCTAAAAAAAAAGTGGGAAACAGCTTTATCATGTCCATCAGATAGGCTGTTGTTTGTTCTTCGTTCGTATTCTTTTTTGTTTCTCCGTGCCCTGACCCAACAGCGGAGTGAAGCGAAACCGATAAGCGAACTTCAGCTGAAAAAAGTAGGAAGAACACCAAATGGAAAATAAAAATAGAAGACAACAGGGCTACTCGACAAAGGCATTCAATTTTGATACGATTGAGTGAAGGTGTGGAAAGCTGCCTGACTACATGTTGATACTTCAAGGAGTACAAATATACATAGAACAGAGGCAGAAGCCAGACACGCCGAGGGAAAAGTTGAGGGCGAAGTCAATGAAGGCAATTAACGGAGCACAATGTGAATGATCGAGAAGGGAAGTTTGTGACAAGAGAGAGAGAGAGAGAGAGAGAGAGAGAGAGAGAGAGAGAGAGAGAGAGAGAGAGAGAGAGAGAGAGAGAGAGAGAGAGAGAGTGAGTGTGTGTGTGTGTGTGTGTGTGTGTGTGTGTGTGTGTGTGTGTTCTATAAAAAATAACAATCACTAACTAATTCCTCGTGATCTCCTTTGCACTTCATAAACATAAATTTCCTATTGTTCTCTTCGGCGAAGACTTGACTCTTCCTATCTTCTTTTCGTTCCTTTTCTTTTCTTTTCTTTTTTTTATTCAACCACAATATCGGTTGTAATTATTCATTATACCACTAATGGCTTTCCTCTTTATCCTCTTCCTCTTCCTCGCTGTTCTCTTCTTATCTCTTTTTCATTATTTCACCTTGATTCTCCTCTCTTCTCATTCTTTCCATATCCTTATTTCAAATTTCCACCTTTTTTCTTTCTCCTTTCTTCCTTCTACTCCCTTCTTCTTTAATTGCCACACCTCCTTCTCCTCCTCCTCCTCCTTCCCGTTTTTCAGCTCCCTCTTTTCCTGCCCTCCTACTCTCCACCTCTCACACTTTTCCCTCGCCTGTTTTCTTACTAATAATGGCGACCTGTAAAACTGTGTATGATATTAAAACAGGTGCCCTCGTTAGACATCAAAACATTCTCCGTTTACCTACCTGTTAAACTAACCTCCTTACGTTTACCTGTTTACCTGTTCCGTCCCTTTTTTCCCCTTCTCTCCTTCTCCTGCTGCGTGCCCTCCTTCCCGTCCACCTCATCATCTATCTGGTTTTGTTCTTCCTTCTCCTTCTTCTCGTTTCCTCTTCTTCTACGTCATCCTGTTCTTCCTTGTGATTTCAAACTGAGGAACCAAAACAAGCTGGCCGAGGTGGTGTGATGATTTAAGCAATCCAGATGGGCTCAAAGGTAAACAGTGATGAGGCAGCAGGGAAGGAGGGCGTGAGGAGGCAGGGAAGGTGAGCACGGAAGGAGAGTGAGAAGAAAATGGGAAGATAGGATCTTATTAAGTTCCACTCAACATTTCTTTTTTTAATCTCGTCTCACTTGGCTTTCAGTAAGACATAAACACACACACACACACACACACACACACACACACACACACACACACACACACACACACACACACACACACACACACACACACACACACACACACATGTATGCACTCACACACACACACACACATACGTACGCACTCACACACACGTACACACACACACACACACACACACACACACACACACACACACACACACACACACACACACACACACACACACACACACACACACACACACACACTTCCACATAGATATTAGTTTTCTCACTTTTCCTAGAGAGAGAGAGAGAGAGAGAGAGAGAGAGAGAGAGAGAGAGAGAGAGAGAGAGAGAGAGAGAGAGAGAAGATTGATTTTTCTTTGTACTCTTGTTGCTGCTTTTGGTTCTAGTAGTAGTATCATCATAGTCATCATCATCAGCAGCAGCACCAGCAGCAACAGAAGCAGAAACAGCAGAAGCAGTTGTAGTAGTAGCAAGTAGTAGTAGTAGCAGCAGCAGCAGCAGTAGTAGTAGTAGTAGTAGTAGTAGTAGTAGTAATAGTAGTAGTCATTAGCGAGAGCTGGGGCTAATGACCTCCAAGTAATAGAGCCCCTAATTGACACATCAATAAACATGGGGTGGAGGTATTATTTTAATGTAGTAGTAGTAGTAGTAATAGTAGTAGTAGTAGTAGTAGTAGTAGTAGAAATAGATTTAGTAGTAGTAGTAGTAGTAGTAGTAGTAGTAGTAGTAGTAGTAGTAGTAGAGAAAATAGTGATGGTTATAGTATCATCATCATCATCATTATCATCACCATCATCAGCACCATCATCATCATCATTATCATCATCATCATCATCAGCTGCAACAGCCACAGCACCACCAGTATTATTATTGTTATTGTTATTATTATTATTATTATTATTATTATTATTATTATTAGTAGTAGTAGTAGTAGTAGTAGTAGTAGTAGTAGTAGAAGTAGTAGTAGTAGTAGTAGTAGTAGTAGTAATACTAGTAGTAGTAGTAGTAGTAGTAGTAGTAGTAGTAGTAGTAGTAGTAGCAGTAGTAGTAGTAGTAGTAGTAGTAGTAGTAGTAGTAGTAGTAGTAGTAGTAGTAGTAGTAGTAGTAGTAGTAGTAGTAGTAGTAGTAGTAGTAGTACTAGTAGTAGTAGTAGTAGTAGTAGTAGTAGTAGTAGCAGTAGCAGTAGTAGCAGCAGTAGTAGTAATAGTGGTAGTAGTAGTACATATTAAGATGAGGGAAACTGCCAGAAGCCAGCAGGCCTGGACGTGATAGTCCCTGTATGCAACTGACCACCGTGATCAATCTATCATCCTTATCCATGAATCTGTCTAGTTTTCTCTTAAAACTCTGTACAGACTTGGCACTAAAGTCCTAATTGCTGAGGCTATTCCAGTCATCTGCCATTCTCTTCCAGAACTAATTTTGTCCTATCTCTTTTCATAATCTATCTTTATCGAATCTGAATCCGTTATTTCCAGCTCTTTATTCGTTATCAACCCCAAAGCTTTTGTATATATTACTCTTGTTATATTCCTTGTGCTATATAAATACTTTTGTCGTATCTCTTTTTAACTTACTACTGGTACTGATAGTAGTAATAATCTTTATTTTTTGATGACCACTTTTAACTGTTTGGGGACCGGCGCCTCGGTCTTTTTTTCTCTTATAAATTTTGTTGACCCTTGGCCGGTGCCCCTCCTATATATATATATAAAAAAGTAGCTGTTGTTGTTGTTGTTGTTGTTGTTGTTGTGGTTGTTGTTGATGATGATGTGAGAGAGAGAGAGAGAGAGAGAGAGAGAGAGAGAGAGAGAGAGAGAGAGAGAGAGAGAGAGAGAGAGAGAGAGAGAGAGAGAGAGAGAGATTGTGACGGCGCGTGTGTGTGTAAATACACAGAATCACAGAAGCAGCAAAACTTTATGTTCTCGGCGTAAACCACCAGCATTCTACTCGGTTTCTCGCTAGGTGTGACCGAAATAGCTCGCTCAGCTTGGTGCTCGGCCAGCCGTTCCCCGCCGCCGAGAGTTTGCTTCTGCAGGAAGTAAACATGTCGTAGATAAGAGTAGGTTTTTTTTTTTTTTTTTTTGCCTCGCTCTCTTCGGTCCTTCTTCTTCGCTGCGCCTTACTTCAGTAAATAAGTCAGAAAACTGGTTAATTACACATGTTATTTGTGGTAAGATATTGCTTCATCCATACCTGCGTATTAGGTATACAAACAAGGCAGACAAACAGATGTTCATATACATATATATATATATATATATATATATATATATATATATATATATATATATATATATATATATATATATATATATATATAGAGAGAGAGAGAGAGAGAGAGAGAGAGAGAGAGAGAGAGAGAGAGAGAGAGAGAGAGAGAGAGAGAGAGAGAGAGAGAGAGAGAGAGAGAGAGAGAGAGGCAGACAGTCAGACAGACAGGCATATTTTATTTATTTTCTCATCTTCTTAGCCCATTTTCGGGTCCCTCGTCAACCAGAGGACTCAAGTAGTGCTTCCAGAGATCACTCAGAACACTCAGACCTCTTTCCGTGTTGGCACTGGTGTGGAAAATCTGATAAACGGGCTTAACTTTACTTGTGCCTCATGACGGTCCTGTGACGGTGACGCTTGTGGTCGAGTTGCCTTGAACCCTGCTGGGACCTGCTTGTGTCGTCACTGGCTGGTTCATGTCAACCTGTGTGCGTGGAAACAACTGAGGTTCTCATTTGAATTGGTATGCTTCGTGTGCAGGATATTATTGCCGCTTCTCTTTCATATGCAATAAAACATACGTGTTTAACTTTATATATCTAAGATGGTATACTCGTATGTATTTAATATCCACTTTACTTATTTGTTCTTCATGTGTGCTTACCAGAACATTTTAATAGTATAATATTCGTCATATGCTAGTATTGTTAACGGGGAAATATTTATTGTAATATACTATCAATTTTTCATGTGGAATTTAAGAGGAAATGGCATCCCTGTTTATCGCGGCTCGTTGTGAGGATGACGAAAAGCATGGCAGTGACCCTTTCATCAATCAGTGTGTGTGGTCGGCTTGTAAGAAAAGATCTGTAACTATTCTGGGAAATCTATTTATTTAGTCTTTCTCCAGATTTGTATCCCACGTTCTCACGGCGCGAGAATTCATCCACAATGCGCACTTTGTATACAATACCTGCATTCTTTAGTATTTTGTTTGTCTGCTTGTTTATTTATTTATTTATTTATTTGTGTATTCATGCATTTGTTTATTCATTTAATTATTTACTAATTTAATTATCTATTAGTTCATTTTATTTATCAATGTATTGCCATTCCGGGAAACATGGCCCGATGCTTTGCTGCACAGGCAGAACAAGTAAGTAAGTATTAAGTTTGCTGGTTTCTATAACTCTGACATCTTCCCTTGTCTTGATTATTTCTTTCCGCCTTTCAAACATTTTATGTAAATTCCTGATTTTACTTTTGTAACAGCAACTTTAATTCAAATTATAAGGAATAACACTGTGGTGCCAACATGATTTGAGCTGATCTTTTGGAGACATGATCAGTGTTTTCACGAGGAAGTCATAACATTATTTAGATTAATTATTTTCAAGCGGAATTTATTGAAAGATTATCTTATTTTATTTTCTTTAATGCCTAGTATATCGAGATAGTTTTTTCCCCCTCCTACCAATTCAATTACAACAGTTACATTGTTTCTCGATTATTATTGTCTCTAGTGGTCTAAGTAATCAATTAGTATGATGCGCCCTATGCTGTGTAGTTCCCTGTTCAGAATCGGTTCTAGCACGACGGACGATAAAGGCAACTATTAAGACCTCTGAACTTAACGACATTTACAATTCTGAATGTCGTCTCCTAGAACCTCTTGACATTTATTGATCAACGCCGCGTCCAATATGTCATGCCAAATTTTATTTGTATAGTACAGCAGACAGTAATTTATTTCAAGCAGCGTCTCTTCCATTAGTTAATATCACGTTTACATAGGAGACCAGTCAGAAACTTATGCAGTCACTATTCTGATTTGCTGTTACAGTTTTCAATGTTGTACGTGTGAGAGAGGAAGTATTGCATGGAGCTGTTGATTAAGTAATGGCATGAATAAACATGTAAAAAAGGAGCAAACAAGATACGGATTCATTAGCGTGTTCTCATTGTGTTCATTCTTCCCCCGTGGAGTGCGTGTATCCAAGACCAACACGCTGTGGGGGAATGCGGCCTGAAAATATTCCCGCTCTTGTGGAGACACAAAAAAGAATATGTGATTAGGGGCGGTACGTTTTTACGGCGCACGGCAAAAACATAGCAGGGGGAAAGACTAAGTCTGCGGTGAAGGATTAGCGTTTAGCATCCGGGAAAACATGGTAACAAAACAAATGTGATGTAAGCCTATGTTCTTAAACGCATGGTTCTCTCGAAAGGATTAAATGCGATAGAAATGAGCACTTAAGTGTCATGGGTGTTTTTTTTTTTTCTTTTGATGGTACAAGTACATATTTTTGTTAAACTATCATTATAATCATTAAAGCATTCTTGAAAACCCTCTTGACTTCCACTATGTCGTGTTAAAGTAGCAGAAATAAAGCAACGAAATGTTTAGGAATACAGACCAGAGTGTAAAAATATGAAATAAATCTTTCTTCCTTCAATCACAATGTGCAAGAGGTAATCACCTGCATGTGTCTTAATCAATGCTACAATTTCTGTACCTAGCAATGCTCTTCTCAGGAATGTCTGACGACACAGGCCGTAATCATAAAGTTCACTTGAGAGTCAATGACATTCTGAGGATTATTTGACGAGTGTGAGTGCATCAGCAGAATAAAGACGTGGATCCACTTAGAGTTAAAATTACAACCCACTGAAGGTGTATAAAGTGGAGGATGAATGGCTGTGGGTGCCAATTTCTCCATCCGAACCCGAACGGAAGGTAAGGAAGCATTAGTTACTACTGGAGCAGATAATAATTCCGTACACACGAGCATTCCAGCATCGTGAACGGCCTTGACCCAGCTCAGAAATGCCCACTAATCATGAACGTCAACAACATTAGCACCAATAGCAACGCTGAAATATCTTATCGTCAAGTAGCAATTTCAGAAGAGCGCGAGAGAGAAAAAAAAGAAATGTAACATGAACTGCGACGATTGAGAAAGTCTGAAAAACGTAACTAGATCATGGAAGAAAAGTTAACTCTCACGATAACAGAAATCAAGCCTCACTTAACGTTATGAAGCACTGAAATATCTAGATAACAGGGAGAAATGTTCGCCCTTTATAATTGAATCGCTGTGCAGGAAGTTATCAAGCATGACCCTTCCAAAAGAAAACAGAAACGGCACGTGCAACCCAACAGGAAGACACCTCAGAGACCCGGATTCTAGAAAGTGCATCAACTACGCCGCTGACCACAACACTTGGCGGTGAAGTGCCAGCGAGGAGGGAAATGAAGAGCAGAAACCATGTGAGTGTGAACGAAAGCATGCGCGCTAAAAACAAATACGTGCACGTCGCCACGCCAACAAACCCCCACAGCCTGTGAGATATGAACGTGTTGACGCCTTCTTAAACGGACTCAAAAGTCACCACGCTGATCGAGAACTTTCTAAGCACGTCATAAACACACACACACACACACACACACACACACACACACACACGGTTAATAGCCAGGTAAAGGATGGACTTGTGTGTTTGTAGACAGGTTTCATTAACAAAATATCTATCAGAGAATGTAATCTATCGTCTAATAACATGATACCTGAAGAACTTAAATAACAAACCTATTTTTAACTCCTCTGATTTTTTTTTTTTTAATACGACAATTGAGTGAGCTTCCATTCCTCCTTCTTTGTTATACACTTAACCTGGAATTTTTATACGTAAATAAATTTTATGATCCTGTTAAAACGAGATACAGTAGGATACGTCATCCAAGCAGTGAAGAGCCACGGGTAGAAAAACTCATATTTTCAACTTTGTAATTTTGTACAGTATCTGATGGGAAAATATTTACAGATTCTAGCGATGAATGAAGAGAGGCCTGTAATAAAAGCTTTGAATGTATACATTCCAAAGTGTACAGGGAGAGGGAACCAACGGAGGAAAGAAAAATAGTAAGTTTCCGTTCAACTCTCCTATTATAACCTGTCCTTCTGGAAATAATTTCAAAAGTTGGAGGCGATCATCGATAAATAAAAATAAACCCACATCTCTTTCTTTCCATTACGTCTTCCATTCCTTTTCTTCTTTGTCATATTCCACAAATGTTTGGGTAAAGCAAAACGGAATGATGGAAAGAAAATAATAACCAGCATATATTTTCTTTTCACACACACACACACACACACACACACACACACACACACACACACACACACACACACACACACACACACACACACACACACACACACACACACACACACACACACACACACACACACACATATATATATATATATATATATATATATATATATATATATATATATATATATATATATATATATATATATATATATATATATATATATTTTTTTTTTTTTTTTTTTTTCCGGCCTCGTGTTCCTGGTTGCCTTCTTTCTTCGACATCGTTCCCTGTTTTCATTCGTGTTTATTCTGTGATTATAGTGGAGAAGAAATAGGAGAGCCATAATGATAATAGTAATAATAATGATAATGATAATAATGATAATAATAATAATGATAATAATAATAATAATAATAATAATAATAATAATAATAATAAGAAGAAGAAGAAGAAGAAGAAGAAGAAGAGGAAAAGAAGAAAAAATGAAAAGAAAAAGAACAACAACAACAACAACAACAACAACAACAACAACAACAACATGAAAAAGAAGAAGATGAAGAAGAAGAAGAAGAAGAAGAAGAAGACGAAGTGATGTTTAGCCGGACGTGGAGGTTGTGATGGTGATGGTATCCAGTATGAGTCAAGGCAGTGGTGGTAGGAGGAGTGGTTTCTTGTTTTTTGTAGTAAAGGTGGTAAAGTGTTGATGAAAAAGTATTCGAGCAAACACATTCCTCGTCTTGCTGTCTCCACAATATTCCTTTCTAGTTCTTTACTTATTTATTTATTTATTTTTATCACAGGAAGGCACACTCCGTTACATCCGTTAAGAGTACGGTGTGTATTAATAGCTTATTTTTCTTCTTTATGTTCGTTAGGAGGAGGAGGCAGAAGGCACCTGCAGAAATAACAATTACTCCCAGTGAGGTCTGAAGCACTGGATCACGGGGTGCTGTGAACTTATCATTAAACCCAGCTGTGACCTCACTGAACGTTTCCCTTTGTGTCTCACAACACAAGGGGGCAGTCACAGCCTGCCCTCTAAAGACAATTCTCTTCCTTCACACAAAACTACAAACACCTAACTACACAGACACCCTTCACTCAAAATTCAGAATTATCATGGCGACTCCTTCACCAGCCTCGGAGTCCCCATCTGGGGAGGGGACCACAAATGTCCCCAGGTCGGACTGCTCTTTTGATATCGACCCTAAGTGTGTTGACACCACCCTCCCCCCAACATTTTCTTCATTAACTTCTACAACATTCGCGGTCTAAGATCTAATTTTCAATCTGTAGAACACCACCTCTCCTCTTCTAAACCTCATCTTCTTTTCCTCACTGAAACTCAGGTGTCTGAGGCAACTGACTGTAGCCCCTTTTCTGTTCCCTCCCACTTTCTCTATTCTCATTTTCAATCCAAAGCTGGATGTTGCATTTATGTGCGCAACGACTTAACCTGCTGTCGTTCCCACGCTCTTGGATCTTCTGAGTTTTCCACCATCTGGCTATGACTACAGAGTCACTCACAAACTAAATTTACCTCTGTTGTGTACCTCTCACCTAACTCCTTTGATTATAAGAAATTCTTTGATTACTTAACTTCCAAAGTGGAGTACATTCTGACTCTCTTCCCTTTTGCAGAGATCTCCATTCTTGGAGACTTAAATGTTCACCACCAGCTTTGGCCTTCCTCTCCCTTCATTGACCATCCTGGTGAACTAGCCTTCAACTTTGCTATCCTTCATGACCTAGACCTGTTGGCGCAACAACCTACTCATGTTCCTGACTGTCTTGGAGATATGCCCAACATTCTTGACCTTTTCCAAACCTCTAATCCTTCTGCTTATGCTGTCACCTTCTCTTCTCCGTTGGGCTCCTCCGATCACAATCTCATATCTGTATCTTGTCCTATCCATCCAGTCCCTCCTCAGGATCCGCCTAAACAGAAGTGCATCTGGCGTTTTGTCTCTGCTAGTTGGGGGAACCCCAACTAGCAGAATGACTACTGCTTCCATATCAGAGACCCCGGAGGCGTACATTCCTCTCTCTTTTTATCGACCTAAACCCTCCAAACCTTGGTTTAACATAGTCTGTTCTCGTGCTATACATGATAGAGAGGTGGCCCACAAAAGGTATTTAAACATTCCATCACCAGAATCTCATGCACTTTATATTTCTTCCTGGAGCCATGCCAAAACTCCTTCATTAATAGAAAGTGTCTTTCTAGATCTAACTCCCTCGTGACTTCTGGCATCTAGCCAAAAGAATCGACAATAGCTTTGCTTCTTCTTTTTTCCCTTCTTTATTTCAACCAGATGGCACCACTGCTATGACATTTATCTCTGAAGCTGAACTCTTCGCTCAAACATTTGCTAAAAACTCTACCTTGGACGATTCAGGGCTTGCTCCTGCCTCTCCTCCACCCTCTGACTACAGTACTTCATGCTACCTATTAAAATTCTTCGCAATGATGTTTTCCATTCCCTCGCTGGCCTAAACCCTTGGAAGACTTATGAACTTGATGGGGTCCCTCCTATTGTTCTCCGAAACTGTGCCTCCGTGTTTGCACCTTGCCTAGTGAAACTCTTTCAACTCTCTCTGTTAACATATACCTTTCCTTGTTGCTGGAAGTTTGCCTACATTCAGCCTGTTCCTAAAAAGGGTGACCATTCTAATCCCTCAAACTACCGTCTTATTACTTTAATTTCCTGCTTGTCTAAAGTTTTTTTTAATCTATCCTCAACAGGAATATTTTTTAAATATCTATCACTTGACAGCTTTCTATTTGATCGTCAGTATGGATTCCGTCAAGTCCGCTCTACTGGTGATCTTCTTGTTTTCTTTACTGAGTCTAGGTCATCCTTTTTTAGAGATTTTGGTGAAAGTTTTGCTGTTGCCTTGAACATATCAAAAGTTTTTGATAGAGTCTGACACAAAGCTTTGATTTCCAAACTACCCTCCTACGACTTCTATCCTTCTCTCTGAAACTTCATCTCAAGTTTCCTTTCTGACCTGAATCTATCAATAGTGGTGTTCCTCAAGGTCCTGTCTTGTCACCCAGTCTCTTCTCTTTATTCATCAATGATCTTCTAAACTAAACTTCTTGTCCTATCCACTCCTACGCTGATGATACCACCCAGCACTTTTCCACATCTTTTCATAGACATCCAACCCTTCAGGAAGTAAACATTTCATGCAGGGAAGCCACAGAACGCATGACTTCTGATCATTCTAAAATTTCTGATTGGGGCAGAGCAAACTTGGTATTGTTCAATGCCTGAAAAAACTCAATTCCTCTATCTATCAACTCGACACAACCTTCCAGACAACTATCCCCTCTTCTTCAATGACACTCAACTGTCCCCCCTCTTCTACACTGAACATCCTCAGTCTGTCCTTTACTTATAATCTAAACTGGAAACTTCACATCTTATCTCTAGTTGAAACAGCTTCTATGAAGTCAGGTGTTCTGAGATGTCTCCGCCAGTTTTTTCACTCCCCCAGCTGCAAGCTTTGTACAAGGGCGTTATCGGTCCATGTATGTAATATGCTTCACATGTCTGGTGGACTCCATTCATACCGCTCTTTTAGACAGAGTGGAATCGAAAGCTTTTCGGCTCATCAACTCCTTTCCTCTCATTGATTGTCTTCAGTTTGTCTCCCATCGCCGCAATGTTGCATCTCAAGCTGTCTTCTACCGCTATTTTCATGCTAACTGCTCTTCTGATCTTGCTAACTGCATGCCTCCCATCCTCCCGCGTCCTCGCTGCACAAGACTTTCTTCTTTCTCTCACCCCTATTCTGTCCACCTCTATAATGCAAAAGTTAACCAGTATTCTCAATTATTCATCCCTTTCTCTGGTAAACTCTGGAACTCCCTGCCTGCTTCTGTATTTCCACCTTCCTATGACTTGAATTCCTTCAAGAGAGAAGACACTTATCCTTCAATTTTCGACTACAGTTTTGGACCATTTTCTGGGATTGGCATCTCAGTGAGCTTGTTTTCACTGGATTTTTGTAGCCCTTGGCCGGTGTCCCTCCAACATTTAAAAAATAAAATAAAAATAAAAATAAAGGAAAGCTTTTACTTAATTATTTTGTTTCTGGAAGGTGAGCGGCATTTCACTCACACACACACACACACACACACACACACACACACACAGAGAGAGAGAGAGAGAGAGAGAGAGAGAGAGAGAGAGAGAGAGAGAGAGAGAGAGAGAGAGAGAGAGAGAGAGAGAGAGAGAGAGAGGCTAGGGATTTGAATGAAAATCCTTACAAAAAGAAGAATGAATAAGGAAAATACATAGATTGCTGAAACTGTGCGTACAGCGTACAGCGTACTGGTATGGTCACCTGCTACCATCCAAAAGTGTGAAAAAAATGGTTGCATGGGCAGAAAGAAAGAGAAACGAAAGAATACCAGTTATTTTTTGTTTATTCGGGGCTAGGGAACTATTCAAGAGGTAAATACAAAAATAAGAGTCGATAAATTTACGGATAATCATGAGAAAAATCGTTTAGCAGTGAAAGGGTTAAAGAATATAAAATAATTCCGTATGAGGAGATGAACCATTACATGGTTGACTAAATTCTGTAAAAATGTAAAAAAGTAAGGACACACACACACACACACACACACACACACACACACACACACACACACACACACACACACACACACACACACACACACACACATACACACACAAACAAACACCAAATCATCCTCTCGTGTTCACAGCTGCCTATCAGAAATAGTAAGTATTCCTGGTTGTAAAACATATATATATATATATATATATATATATATATATATATATATATATATATATATATATATATATATATATATATATATATATATATATATATATATATATATATATATATATATATACATATATATATATATATATATATATATATATATATATATATATATATATATATATATATATATATATATATATATATATATATATATACATATTTTTTTTTCTGGTTTGTAATTTGTCGTACTTGCCCTCGGAGACTAAAGGCCAATAATGAGAACAGCAAAAGGAAAATAAAAAAAAAAGTTTTATAGTTGCCTGTCACGCATCCAGGATTCTCTCTCTCTCTCTCTCTCTCTCTCTCTCTCTCTCTCTCTCTCTCTCTCTCTCTCTCTCTCTCTCTCTCTCTCTCTCTCTCTCTCTCTCTCTCTCTCTCTCTGTCTCTCTCTCTCTTTCTGTTGATTTTCATTTCTCTTCTCTTTCACTCATGCATTAAATTTTTTTATACTTATAAACTTGCTGATTTCAGGGGTGACCAATCACCCACTCTGATCATACACTCACATACCACTCACATACACACACACACACACACACACACACACACACAGAGAGAGAGAGAGAGAGAGAGAGAGAGAGAGAGAGAGAGAGAGAGAGAGAGAGAGAGAGAGAGAGGTGTATTTAAGTAATTTTTCCTCAAAACCTGTGTATTCCATCGTAATTGCTGCTCAGTTTAGCTATGATTGCTGGTTCGAGAGAGAGAGAGAGAGAGAGAGAGAGAGAGAGAGAGAGAATCTATATTTTACATTTCCCCCAGGCTCTCATTCACAAGTCCAAATCTACAGCCACAAGAACCACGGACATTCTTGTACACAACCATCACTTTTCCTTTGCTCCAGTTCTCCTGACATGAAACTTTTCTCAGCGAAGGTCTGTCTGTGTTTGATCACTTTGGTCAGGAGTTTTTGCTGGTACACTCATCACCATGTCCTCCTCCCGGCAGTTGTTCTTTATTTGATGTCCCCTCTGAGTGATAAAGCATCAAAAACGCCGCCGCTGAAAACTTATGTTGTTGTGACCTCAGGCTGTGTGTGCCAGATGTGTGGTTTGCCCGCGGGATGTGTGTCAGGAGGGGGAAAATAAAGGTGGAAAAGTGGTGATGGTGGTGGTGAAGGTGATGATGGTGGCCATTGCGGTATATTCCTTCTTTTTATTATTGTTATTATTGTTATTGTTATTATTATTATTATTATTATTATTATTATTATTAGTAGTAGTAGTAGTAGTAGTAGTAGTAGTAGTAGTAGTAGTAGTAGTAGTAGTACTAGAAGTAGTTGTACTAGCACCAGGTGAGTCATCATTTTGTTGATGGTAGGCGGCAAAGAGTGGCTGGATGTGGAGCCTGGAGTGTGTGTGGACCATACTGAGAAAGGCACGACAAAACTCACAAGCAACCAATCAGTTTTAACCCATTACAACACCACCATTCAATCTGGGAAAGTGGCTCTCCATACAGATCTAAACAGCAAACACACACACACACACACACACACACACACACACACACACACACACACACAAGAGCACAGTAATTGCATCGAATAAAGAATAGCACCTCACACGAGCTAATTTGTGATTCTTGAGGGTTCCATGCTGAAGTGGCAAATGAGAAACAAAGAAGAAAAATCAATTGCATGGAAACTCTCACACTAGTCTCTCTCTCTCTCTCTCTCTCTCTCTCTCTCTCTCTCTCTCTCTCTCTCTCTCTCTCTCTCTCTCTCTCTCTCCAAATAGTGGTAGAAACCATACATACCATTGTGAATATACGAACCATCGGACAGGAGCCTTCCGAACTAAAGCTGCCCCATCAGGCGTGCTTATGCTCTCTTAGGGGGAAATTCACCGAGTATAATGTGAACCTATAGGACCGTGTTTCTTATTATGAATGTTGGGGCATGCTGAGGACTCGTGCTGCTGAGTTCCCACGAGGATCAGTTATTGGAGTATGTAGTATGTGATGTGTTTATTTTATTCTAATTTGTTTATTTTACTGTTGTTACTTTATCATTAATCAGTGTAATATATATTGGAAAGTGACTCCGTATTAGAGAGAGAGAGAGAGAGAGAGAGAGAGAGAGAGAGAGAGAGAGAGAGAGAGAGAGCTTATATATGTGTACCTACTAATTAGTTCGGATGGGCTTTTCCATCACGTGTGGCAGAAACACTTCCGGCTCAAATTTTTAGAGGTACTGAGCGGATGACCATTGGAAAACACTTCCTGTAGGTTTGTGAGGCATATATATATATATATATATATATATATATATATATATATATATATATATATATATATATATATATATATATATATATATATATATATATATATATATATATATATATATATATAATTTTTTTTATGTAAGAGGGACACCAGCCCATGGCAACAAAAATTCAATTAAAAAAAAAAAAAAAGCCCACTGAGATGTCGGTCTCCGAATAGGTTCTGAAGCGGTAGTCAAAATTGAAGGATAAATGTCTTGAAACCTCCCTCTTGAAGGAGTTCAAGTCATAAGAAGGTGGAAATACAGAAGCCGGCAGGGAATTCCAGAGTTTACCAATATCTTGTACTATGTTGTAATTACACTGTTTTTAAATGTCCTGTAATGTATTTGGCCGTTGGATATTTCTGACTTAGCATTTGTGTGAATATGTGACTTTCCTCAAGGGACACCACGTATAAACACAGTAACAATAATGCTACTCCTCAACTACTCCTCTACTACTACTACTACTACTCGTCAATGCTACTCCGATAACTTTGCTTCTTCTTTCCCTCCTCTATTTCAACCAGATGGCACCACTGCTATCACATCTATTTCTAAAGCTGAACTCTTTGCTCAGACCTTTGCTAAAAACTCTACCTTGGACGATTCTGGGCTTCTTCCTCCCTCTCCTCCACCCTCTGACTATTTCATGCCACCTATTAAAATTCTTTGCAATGATGTTTTCCATGCCCTCGCTGGCCTAAACCCTCGGAAGGCTTATGGACCTGATGGGGTCCCTCCTATTGTTCTCCGAAACTGTGCCTCCGTGCTTGCACCTTGCCTAGTGAAACTCTTTCAGCTCTGTCTGTCAACATCTACCTTTCCTTCTTGCTGGTAGTTTGCCTACATTCAACCTGTTCCTAAAAAGGGTGACCGTTCTAATCCCTCAAACTACCGTCCTGTTGCTTTAATTTCCTCCTTATCTAAAGTTTTTGAATCTATCCTCAACAGGAAGATTCTTAAACATCTATCACTTCACAACCTTCTATCTGATCGCCAGTATGGGTTCCGTCAAGACCGCTCTACTGGTGATCTTCTGGCTTTCCTTACTGAGTCTTGGTCATCCTCTTTTAGAGATTTTGGTGAAACTGTTACCTTGGACATATCAAAAGCTTTTGATAGTCTGGCACAAAGCTTTGATTTCCAAACTACCCTCCTACGGTTTTATCCTTCTCTCTGTAACTTCATCTCAAGTTTCCTTTCTGACCGTTCTATTGCTGCCGTGGTAGACGGTCACTGTTCTTCTCCTAAATCTATTAACAGTGGTGTTCCTCAGTGTTCTGTCCTGTCACCCACTCTCTTCTTATTATTCATTAATGATCTTCTAAACCAAACTTCTTGTCCTATCCACTCCTACGCTGATGATACCACCCTGCACTTTTCCACGTCTTTTCATAGACGTCCAACCCTTCAGGAGGTAAACATATCACTCAGGGAAGCCACAAAACGCCTGACTTCTGATCTTTCTAAAATTTCTGATTGGGGCAGAGCATACTTGGTATTGTTCAATGCCTCAAAAACTCAATTCCTCCATCTATCAACTCGACACAACCTTCCAGACAACTATCCCCTCTTCTTCAATGACACTCAACTGTCCCCCTCTTCTACACTGAACATCCTCGGTCTGTCCTTTACTTATAATCTGAACTGGAAACTTTACATCTCATCTCTAGCTAAAACAGCTTCTATGAAGTTAGGTGTTCTGAGACGTCTCCGCCAGTTTTTCTCACCCCTCCAGCTGCTAACTCTGTACAAGGGCCTTATCCGTCCATGTATGGAGTATGCTTCACATGTCTGGGGGGGTTCCACTCATACTGCTCTCTAGACAGGGTGGAATCAAAAGCTTTTCGTCTCTTCAACTCCTCTAACTGACTGTCTTCAGCCTCTCTCCCACCGCCGCAATGTTGCATATCTAGCTGTCTTCTACCGCTATTTTCATGCTAACTGCCCTTCTGATCTTGCTAACTGCATGCCTCCCCTCCTTCCGCAGCCTCGCTGCACAAGACTTTCTTCTTTCTCTCACCCCTATTCTGTCCACCTCTCTAACGCAAGAGTTAACCAGTATTCTCAATCATTCATCCCTTTCTCTGGTAAACTCTGGAACTCCCTGCCTGCTTCTGTATTTCCACCTTCCTATGACTTGAATTCCTTCAAGAGGGAGGTTTCAAGACACTTATTCATCAATTTTTGACCACTGCTTTGACCCTTT
>NC_087159.1:10200000-10210000 GCF_035594125.1 Scylla paramamosain
AGTGTACTACAGTTATGATTATTGGATGATAAAACTTGATGGGCGCTAGCTTATTTCTATTTTTATTTATATATTAGATTGATTAGTTTGTTACGGAATGGTACTGAATAAAGAATCGTTTAATTCACTGATGACAAATAAGTGCTCTCTCTAAGTGATTTGCATATTAATAAAACATTACCTTGTTACACTGTGTAACCTCTCTCTCTCTCTCTCTCTCTCTCTCTCTCTCTCTCTCTCTCTCTCTCTCTCTCTCTCTCTCTCTCTCTCTCTCTCTCTCTCTCTCTATCCTTAGCGTCAACGACATTATGCACCCTTTCCTGGGTCACCAGTCAGTTTTTATACCTGCTTTATACCATTCACATTCTCATATTTCCCTACAATGCCACCATTTGTGCAGATTGTTTACGTACTTGAATCTCCCTATATCATCGGATTATTGTATTGTTCCTCACATCAATCCACGGCCCGAGCTAATGCAGTGGTACTCTTGTTCCTAACCAACAACTGAAAGTGTTGTAGCTTGCAAGAGATGGAAGTTGTCTGTTGCAGCGTGGATGGGACTTTAATTATTTGTTAAGCTACCCAGCTCACACAGGTATACAAGTACACACACACACACATCATCGAAGCGAGAGAGAGGAGGGGGGATCAAGTCCGAGCGACCTTGAAAACAGCTGAGTGATGATGCCACGTAGCATTTTACAGGAGTACTTTTAATCACCGCAATAATGTTGTCGTGTAATGCTTAGAGAGAGAGAGAGAGAGAGAGAGAGAGAGAGAGAGAGAGAGAGAGAGAGAGAGAGAGAGAGAGAGAGAGAGAGCATGCTTTTTAATACCATTTATTATAAGATACCGTAATATTCCACAGCTTGCAAAAGATAAGATTAAACCATTCGTAATTTGACCAAGTGGCACCTCCGAGGCTGCGACAATGCCACCGTCTGTCCGTCACCTCTCAGCTGCACGCAGAGCACACCTGCGAGACCCATACCTTTTCAACTCCTCTGACCGGTATACAAAGCCTTGAAATGCCTATGTGTAAAGAACATTTTGTACTTAGAATTACACGTTTTTTCGCCTCTTTCAGTATTTGCAGAAACTCGCGTTACACCCTGTATCTTGGAATGTAGTTACACCTAAGCTGGGTTATTGTCTGGGTTATTACTTATAAATTCGACATGGTATTCATTTCCGATCATGGCAACATCACATTTATCATAGATCCTTTCCTCTCTTGGAACATTCCGATATCTGCCTACAGTTATTGGTAATATGTTATTGTTTTGTTCTTATTTTAACTACAGGAATTTTCGCCTTCGTTTTAAGTTCAGATATATATAGTCCTCTTTACCAAACACATTCTTAAAGATAACATAATTACTACAAAGTGACTTTGTTACAATATTTCCATACTCTTGAGTGATCCATTTATCTCTCCGCCTTTGCTGTACTTTTGCTGTTTTTTTTTTTTTTCTTTTTTTCTGTTGCTTCGTACCTGTAATGACTGTGCTGATGATGACGATAATGTTTCCCGTTTCAGGATGGCCTGATGATCCCGGGCCTGGTCTTCCAGGTTGGTCGGAGCAATGTGGCAGCCATAGGATCAAAATGTTAGATACCTCCTTAGGGTTAATGTGAACTTAGGATGTAGTGTGTATGTTAGAATATAAGTTGATATGTAACATGTGGATTTTCAGCTATAAGGGTGCAAGATGAACACACCAAATATTATTATTATTATTATTATTATTATTATTATCATTATTATTATTATTATTATTATTATTATTATAGTTGTTGTTGTTGTTGTTGTTGTTGTTGTTTTTGTTTCATCCAAACCCACCCATCCACCCAAACACGCTCTCTCTCTCTCTCTCTCTCTCTCTCTCTCTCTCTCTCTCTCTCTCTCTCTCTCTCTCTCTCTCTCTCTCGTGTTGTGTTTGGTGATAGTAATTGGAATCGCTAAGCAAATGTAATTAATATTCATCAAGACACTCATTTAATTCTCGGATGACTGGAAAGTGGAAAATACTGATTAAACTTATCGCATTTCTCACGCGTGATGTAAAGTTAAGAAAGAACAAATACTCTTTCCAGTTAGAACTGCATACCACGCGGCGACAGACATCTTGAAGTATAATTCACCACCAACTTCAGTTTATCCACAAGGGAATCTCGGTGCAACAGAATCCAGTGTTATATTTTCAGATTTAGCAAGGCCATGTTTTGCAGAGGAGAGCAAATACACAGCTTTGATGGAACTGTCTCGTGTTCACTCTCTTTGAAGCCCCCGCGTCGCTTCTAATTTCTATGTCCCGTTTGAAGGAGAAAAAAAAAAGGAAAAATAAAGTGGAATCGTGGAGGAAAGATTGATAGTTATAAAATTATGATAATGATGATGGTGATGATGATGATGCCAATGATGACGTTGAAACTTATGGTGTTGTTATTGATAATAGGAGTTACAACAAAACAGCAATTCAAAATAATAATTATAATAATAATAATAATATAATAATAATAATAATAATAATAATAATAATAATAATAATAATAATAATAATAATGATAATTTATTATTATTATTATTATTATTGTTATTATTATTATTTTTATTATCATTATTACTACTATATTAATAAAAGCAATAATAGGTGCATTCTTCTAGCCATAGATGTCTCAGTATTAAAAGTAATGAAATAACGAGTAAAGGTAATCGTTACAGAAACATAAATATATTTAAAATCAAAATAATAACATAATATAACAATAATCGGTACAGGGACCAGAGCTGAATAAAAAAAAAGGTAAATAAATGAAGTAATGAGTAAGTTCGTCAAAATTTAATGAGAACAAGTGAGAGCATTGAATACTTATCACGTTCCTTATTTACCTCGTCACAACACATCAATGAAGGGTTATCATAGTAATCGAGAGATGCACAAAGATAGGTAAGTGGGTGAAGAGAGAGAGAGAGAGAGAGAGAGAGAGAGAGAGAGAGAGAGAGAGAGAGAGAGAGAGAGAGAGAGAGTTTTGACATGCACCATATTTAGCATCTGAGAGGCTTCGCTTTCTTTTTAGTGTAAATTTTGCGGATAGTACTGAGTGTTACATGGAACTGTTTTTTTTTTTTTTTTTTCTGCGTGATACCTCATTCCTTGCTAACTAACGTGCTGACTTACTAACTTGCTAACTAAGCTCTTCATTTTTTTTTTTTTTTATGTAAGCTGGTCTTTGGTCAAGAACAACAAAAAAGGAAGATAAAAAGTCTGACTGAAGTGGCAGTTTCCTAAACGCGAGAAGTTAACCAAAAATAATGAGAATATAAGGGTGAACATTATTCTGTCTTTCCCTGAGAAAATTTGCAAAAACAAATACTAATATAAAAAAAAAAGCTTACGAATTTTTTAGTCAACCACACTTTCCAGATACTGTCAAAACTATACTATGAGAAATAAACATAAACATACATAATCTTTTTCTGCAAACTTTTCTTGGAAGGATAGCGGGAGTCAAACGTGCTCTATTTATGCATTTACTTCTTTCTTTCTATCTTTATTCCTTGACCACCCTCCTCCATGCTTAACATCAAATAAGTAAGCAAATGTGGTAAGTGTTGTGCCAACGAAACACGCTCACGCTCCGCACAGTAAACACTTCAGAAGCATTACGATTTCCTGAAAGTACTTGAGTTACTTAGTTCATAAATCAAAGCTCAGTCTAGGAGGTCAAATTCCGATGAAACTGCCATATTTGTATTCGTTCGTATGTTAATCTCTCTCTCTCTCTCTCTTTCTCTCTCTCTCTCTCTCTCTCTCTCTCTCTCTCTCTCTCTCTCTCTCTCTCTCTCTCCTTCATGGTAAGTGCAATACGGTATAAGAAAAGTAATTTGTATTTTGATGAATGCTGAAATATAGTAATTACTGGAGGACATTAACACACACACACACACACACACACACATACAGAGAGAGAGAGAGAGAGAGAGAGAGAGAGAGAGAGAGAGAGAGAGAGAGAGAGAGAGAGAGAGCTAATGACGAAACTTAGTAAGCATTATTCTGCTGCTCCGACAATGAACCTCCTCCTTCACCTTCCATCTCATCCGCTCCTCGCATTTTCCTTCCTCTTCTTCAATCGTAGTATCTTCCGTTTCCTCATTCGCTTCCTCGTGCCTCGTGTTTGTTTTCCTGTTTCTTTTTTTCTCCCTCTCTCCCTCCTCCTTCTCCTGACGACCTTCACTCTTCTTATTATCATCATCATCATCATCATTGTTTACCAGTCCTACCACCACCACCATCACCACCTCCACCACTACCAGCACTACTACTACTACTATTACTACTACTACTACTACTACTACTACTACTAGCACCTCTCTACCATTTCTTTCATCAGCCGATATACCAACTACAGAAACTACAGAAAATACACACAAAATTAAAGTAAAAATGATGTGATAATAATAATGATAATACAAATAATAATAGTAGTAGTAATAATAATAATAATAATAATAATAATAATAATAATAATAATAATGATAATGATAATAATAATAATAATAATAATAATAATAATAATAATAATAATAATAATAATAATGTATCCAAATCACAGTAATATTTTTGAGTCACCACTTACGTCAGCAGATAATGCAAGGTGACGGGGTGGTGGTGATGGGGAGTGATGGTTGACGTGAAAGTAATGAGCGTTAGAAAAATATGAAAAAATTCTTCACAGAAACCAGCACAGAGATGGGTTTTATTTTTATATTGTAATCTTTAGGCGAAAACTCAGGATTGATATTTGTTCGATGGCTCATTTTTCTTTCTGTCATCTTGATTGTGGCTTTCTTCTATTTTGTACTTCATTTTCAGTCTCTTCTTAAGCTTCAAAAAATGCATAACTCGATATTTGTTTGTATTGTATTTGTTTATTTTTCTTTAATAACTTTAATGGGAACATAACAACGGCCTGTTAGCTCAGTTGGTTAGAGCGCCGTGCTAATAACGCGGATGTCGTGGGTTCGATCCCCATACGGGCCAAGAGAAAAAATAAACGTTATTTTATGTGTTCCCGGGTAAAAGATAAGTTGTCGGGTGTTCAATTGCATCATCAGGAAAAAATGTGAACTAAATTTAAGGTTTTCCATCGCCATTATTGTTATTCACATCATGTCATACTTATCTTTATATTGCTTATTAATTCATACTGTACATCTAAGCAGAGGATCCTTATCTTCCTATCTACTCTCTAAACGCCAAACTCATACCCTGTGCAATGCAAGGTCAAAAAGCTGTCATAAAGTTAAACAGTTTATCCATGTATTGCTAACTTCTGTCATGACTCTTATCTCATAAATTATCAAGTTTGTGACCTAAGACTCCCAAGTTTAGACTCATACTGGTTTACTGGTTCGGATTGTGTTTCTTGCTACGTTAAGGGAATTTCGCCTCTAATTATGATTTTTGCCACCGCGAATACACAACATCCATTAATGGCAGGAGTCTGGGGGCGAATGGAGGGTCTCTACTTTACGGGAGCTGGCATCGGGTAGCCCTTCCAGATACGAAATTTATGTTAAACTTCAGTTTACTATTTTTACGATTAAAGGACTTGTGAATATGAATGTGTACACACTTCTTAGGCACAAACATGAGGTGCCTTGCGGAATGGTGAAAGAGTTCTGTGCTAGGATAAACATGGCTTTATTAATTATTGTTTGCCTGTCACTTTGTGCTCGGATGAGGAAACACGTCAGACGGGATGTTATGTGCTTGACTCCTGCTGTGCTCGAATCTCTCTCTCGTTCAGAGTTACTCAGGTCACTGAGAACATCCTTACGGGGCCGATAATTCTTGAGGTGGAGGGTTTGGGCTCCTTGAAGGTCGGCCATCTTAATTCTTAAAGTTAAACCTGGCCCGGACCGTTCTTAACTTTTCGGCGCGCTAAGCACAAGGATAAGCACAATTTGTGAAGTTCAGTAAACACGACATTAATCATTACGTTTATGCTAATCCCAACCCTTCTACTAAAAAATCTTTGTTGATTTGGTGATTCAGAGCCAGACAGAAGCAGACTCGCGTTTGCTGGCTGCCAGGATGTGCTAATAAGGTAAACCAAGCCATGGAATGATTCCAAGCCTGGAATTGACTCCGTCTCTTCCTATTACATTCGCTGCATCGGATGTTGAGAATAACAATGCAGTGTGAAATGTGTGTGTGTGTGTGTGTGTGTGTGTGTGTGTGTGTGTGTGTGTGTGTGTGTGTGTGTGTGTGTGTGTGTGTGTGTGTGTCTGTGTGTGAGGGTTCGCGGTTATTGTGAAAACTGATATTTGTTAAGCTCGCTTGTGAGTTGTGTTATATCTATACATGTTTTTTTTTAACTATTTTCTGGTCGATTGCTTCCTTTGGGGAAAGTGAATGATGCGGATATCAAAGGGACCCACCTCGTGCTACCATGTATATTTTAAATGCAGTATCTTTAATGTTTTTTTTTTTGTTTTGTTTTTTTTATGTGGATTTATGTGGTTTGTCTTTAGTGAGCGCGCAGATACACACACACACACACACACACACACACACACACACACACACACACACACACACACATATATACACACAGATCATTTGCTTGTCTTTTTGCCTCAGCCTTTCTCTCTCTCTCTCTCTCTCTCTCTCTCTCTCTCTCTCTCTCTCTCTCTCTCTCTCTCTCTCTCTCTCTCTCTCTCTCTCTCTCTCTCTCTCTCTCTAGGACGGCATAAGTTTATTTTCATTATTTAACTTGCCTTTGCTCCTTAACTTACCTTCTCTCTCTCTCTCTTTAACTTGACCTGACGCAGAACACATCCCCTCTTAACGGCACCTAACTTCCATCCCATTAAGTTCCTCCCTTTGGCAGCGTGCTTCAGGCGCTCCCAGACGCGCAAAGTTTGAAGCGGCAGACAACGTTAGCATCAGCAGCGTTATGATAGCGGCCTGACTGCAGTGGGGAAATATGTGCTCACGAATGTAGGTTTTATCCATGCTAGAATATATGAGTGGTTTTGGTACGTAAAGGCGGTGATGTTTTATTCATACTTGAAGGAAAGGTGAGTGCGCAGATCTTTTTTTTTAATCAAATGTTGAGTGTTTTTAGGGTGTTACTGAAATGTTAGTGATCGGTATTTAGTGAGTTACTGTCTTATAAAAGCAGACGACGTTTACGTTTATTTTCATTCGTTTTATTATATTATGTTGGTAATAATATTAACAAGTTGTTGGGATATCTGAACCCTCTACATCAGAGCACGAAAAAAAAAAAAACGTTTTGTTGGTCATTTTTCTAGTGTGCAGTAGCTGTCTTGAAGGCGAAGATGCTTTCACGAACTCAGAAGTAAATTTGCATTATTATGACGTATTTTCACAGAGAAGGCCCGGAGACACGAGTTGCTCCTGGAAACGTGTCTCGTCAAATAATCGCCTTGGTAAGTGTTCTCCTTGGCAGAACCTTCCTTCACTACTCAACTATTCCTGCAGTTACATTCCGCGAGGTTGCCTTACACGCCATCCTCACCAATAGGAGCGAATGAAGGGAAGGCTATGTAACGCCGTGCTGATGCCGACATGTATCAGAAATTCTTTAACTCTTCTTTTTGGTTTAGGTTCAGTTAAGGAATATGGATTACGGTATGTACGTTCATGTGTTACCTTGTCTTATTCCTCCTCGTCCGACTCTTTTCCTTATCGTCGTCGTTGTCCTCCTCGTCATCGTCCTCTTTCTCCTCCTCCCCCTCCTCCTTCTTCTCCTCCTCCACCTCCTCCTCCTCCTCCTCCTTCTCCTCCTCCTCCTCCTCCTCCTCCACCTCCTCCTCCTCCTCCTCCTCCTCCTCTTCCAACTCGACCACATAGCTTCTCCTCTCCCAGCAAGTGTCGTTCAAGTTTCACCACCTCTGTTTCCACCACCATCACCACACCACCGCACCTCACCATCGTCAATAACATTAATACCTTCCTGATAGAAAAGGAAATGAATGACCTCCGTTTCCCCATTTTCCTACCAATCAAGTCTTCCTTTCTCTCTTATGTCCATGCAATTTTCCTTCTCGATTTCTATCACCTCGTCCATCTTCTTCTCCCGCTCCTTTTCTTCTTCCAGCATTGCTTCTTCCTCGTCTTTATTTTTTTCCGTTTTTTCCCTCTTTTCTTCATTGTTGCTCTTTTTCTTTTCCGTTTTTTTCTCTCTTGATTGTTATTTAAGTTGCTTTTATTTTTTATTCACATTCGTATATTTCTAGTTCATATTCGAATCGTTCTTTTCCTTTGTCCTCCTCTTCCCGTTTTCCCCGTCTCCGTCTCTCTCTCTCTCTCTCTCTCTCTCTCTCTCTCTCTCTCTCTCTCTCTCTCTCTCTCTCTCTCTCTCTCTCTCTCTCTCTCTCTTTTATCCCTATCATCCTCCACACATCCTTCTTTGCTTCTCAATCCCCGAATCTTTTCTATTGCAGTGCCTTTGACCCATATTCGCTTTTCTTTCTTTATTGTTCATTTCCCTCCATATCTTTTCGAAAATGTTATCAGTACCATTTGTGCTGTTGTGTCCCTTCATCCTTTACCCCTTCGCGATGACATTTTTTGACCCAATCTCATTCTCATTCTCTCTTCCATCGTCTCGGGTGATGAAGAAAACCACATTTGGCCCCAGCGAGCGAGCAATGGTGCATGTGTGTGTGAGTGTGATATATATAGATGCTGCCTTGTGCGATATGATTGGAAGGATTCCGACTCTTATTCTTCCTCTTCTTCCACCTCCCTTAAAGTTGAAGAATGTGTCGCCTTTGTATGTATTCTTTCCCTTGAATGATGTGAATTGTGTTGCCTCTTGCGTCAGTCTGCGTGTTCTGCCTCGCCCTTGTCCCTGCTTTTGGTTTGTGGTTAAGAGGTATTGCGAAAGTGACAGATTTGTACGATTGGCGGGGATATGTACAGACAAACACAGAGAGAGAGAGAGAGAGAGAGAGAGAGAGAGAGAGAGAGAGAGAGAGAGAGAGAGAGAGAGAGAGAGAGAGAGAGAGAGAGAGAGAGAGGGGAGGGTGTTCATAATGTATAAGGAGGAAGAACAAGATGAGAAAATGATGGTAATGGTAAAAAACAAGAAGGAAGCGGAAGAAGAGTAAGAGGAAAGAGATGGTGTCGAAAAAATAAGACAACAACATGGAAGACGTTGTGGTGAAAACAATAGGAGGAGAGAAAAGGGAAGACTAATGAGATGGGAGAGAATGAGAAAGAGGAAGGAGGATGAGGGGAAACAAAAAGAGAAGGAGGGGGAAAAATAATGAATGTTCTCTTAAAAAAAAAAAGACTGGACTCAAAGGAAAAAGAAAATGAGGAGAATAAAATGAATCATCTCCATGTTTTCGTGAGGCTGAGATCTGCATTTCCCTTTACAAATACATCCATCCTCTTCCTCCTTAACCGATTCCTGATCCTTCTCTTCTCCTCATTACAGACTTTCTTCTCTTCCGCGTTGCTTGGTTTCAGATCCGATTATACGTAAGTCGGTGCCACGAGTTCCCAACCTCATTCGTGTTGGTGCCGAGCCCTTTCAGCACCACCACACACCCATTCTGGAACTACTTACTCTGACCTAATGAGCGCAGTTGTTTGTAGATGCTGGTAAGTGTGTATTGGAGAAAGTCGTGTCTGGTAGTAATGATGATGATGGTGATTGTAATATTGGTAATGATGAAAGTGATGAGTATGATGATAATAATAATGATTTTAATAAGATCTAGATATCTAAGCCACACTGTCCGTCTGTTTGCCTTTCTATTTGTTTATTTGTCTACTCGTTCGTATTTCTGTCCACTTGTCCGTCTGTGTGGCTATTTCATATGGCTGCTTCTCACCTAATCGTATGTTCAGTGCAGCATTGTATTTTTTTTTTTGTCTTATCTCTTTTATACTTAAGTTTTCTGACCTTTACATATTCGGGAAAGAAAAAAATGGGTGATCTGTGAATG
>NC_087159.1:10227500-10232500 GCF_035594125.1 Scylla paramamosain
GCAACGAAATCCAATAAAAAAAAATAGTAAAAAAAGCCCACTGGGATGCCAGTCCCAGAAAAGGGTCCAAAGCGGTAGTCAAAAATCGAAGGATAAGTGTCTTGAAACCTTCCTCTTCAAGGAATTCAAGTCATAGGAAGGTGGAAATACAGAAGCAGGCAGGGAGTTCCAGGTTTACCAGAAAAGGGATGAGTGATTCAGAATACTGGTTAACTCTTGCAATAGAGAGGTAGACAGAATAGGGGTGAAAGAAAGAAGAAAGTCTTGTGCAGCGAGGCCGCGGGAGGAGGGGAGGCATGCAGTTAGCAAGATCAGAAGAGCAGTTAGCATGAAAACAGTTGTAGAAGACAGCTAGAGATGCAACATTACGGCTATGAGAGAAAGGCTGAAGACTGTCAGTTAGAGGAGAGGAGTTGATGAGACGGAAAGTTTTTGATTCCACCCTGTCTAGAAGAGCGATATGAGTGGAAACCACCCTCCCCAAAGACATGTGAAGCATAATCCATACATAGACGGGGGGAGAGAAAAACTGGCGTAGACGTCTCAGAACACTTAACTGTATAGAAGCTGTTTTAGCTAGAGATGAGATATGAAGTTTCCAGTTCAGATTATAAGTAAAGGAAATACCGAGGATGTTCAATGTAGAAGAGGGTGACAGCTGAATGTCATTGAAGAAGAGGGGATAGTTGTCTGGAAGGTTGTGTCGAGTTGATAGATGGAGGAATTAAGTTCTCGAGGTATTAAACAATACCAAGTTTGCTCTGCCCCAATCAGAAATTTTAGAAAGATCAGAAGTCAGGCGTTCTGTGGTTTCCCTGCGTGAAATGTTTACTTCCTCAAGGGTTGGACGTCTATGAAAAGACGTGGAAAACTGCAGGGTTGTATCATCAGCGTAGGAGTGGATAGGACAAGAAGTTTGGTTAAGAAGGTCATTGATGAATAATAAGAAGAGAGTGGGTGACAGGACAGAACAATGAGGAACACCACTGTCAATAGATTTAGGAGAAGAACAGTGACCGCTTACCACAGCAGCAATGGAACGGTCATAAAGGAAACTTGAGGTGAAGTTACAGAGAGAAGGATAAAAGCCGTAGGAGGGTAGATTAGAAATCAAAGCTTTGTGCCAGACTCTATCAAAACTTTTGATATATCCAAGGCAACAGCAAAGGTTTCAGCAGAATCTCTAAAAGAGGATGACCAAGACTCAGTAAGGGAAACCAGAAGATTACCAGTAGAGCGGCCTTGACGAACCCTTACTAGCGATCAGATAGAAGGTTGTGAAGTGATAGATGTTTAAGAATCTTCCTGTTGAGGATAGATTAAAAAAAAATTTGGATAGGCAGGAAATTAAAGCAATAGGACGGTAATTTGAGGGATTTGAACGGTCACCCTTTTTAGGAACAGGCTGAATGTAGGCAAACTTCCAGCAAGAAGGAAAGGTAGATGTTGACAGACAGAAATGAAAGAGTTTCACTAGGCAAGATACAAGCACGGAGGCACAGTTTCGGAAGACAATAGGAGGGACCCCATCAGGTTCATAAGCCTTCCGAGGGTTTAGACCAGCGAGGTCATGGAAAACATCATTGCGAAGAATTCGCAATGAGGTAGCATGAAGTAATCAGAGGGTAGAGGAGAGGGAGGAATAAGCCCTGAATAGTCCAAGGTAGAGTTTTTATCAAAGGTTTGAGCGAAGAGCTCAGCTTTAGAGATAGATGTGACAGCAGTGGTGCCATCTGGTTGAAATAAAGGAAGGAAAGAAGAAAAAGCAAAGTTATTCGACATATTTTTGGCTTGATACCAGAAGTCACGAGGGGAGTTAGATCTGGAAAGATTTTGATACTTTCTATTAATGAGGGAGTCTTTGGCTAGTTGGAGAACAGACTTGGCATGGCTACAGGCAGAAATATAAAGTGCATGATAATCTGGTGATGGAAGGCTTAAGTACTTTTTGTGGGCCACCTCTCTAACATGTTTAGCACGAGAACAAGCTAAAGCAAGGTTTGGAAGGTTTAGTTCAAGAAAAAGAGTGAGGAATGTACACCCCCATTCCAGACACTATCACCTCTGTTATGCGCTCAGCACACAAAGACGGGTCTCTGACATGGAAGCAGTAGTCATTCTAAGGAAAATCAGCAAAATACCTCATCAGGTCCCCCCAAACAGCAGAGGGAAAACGGCAGAGGCACCTTCGCTTAGAGGGATCTTCAGAAGGGATTGGAGCGATAGGACAAGATACAGATATGAGACTGTGGTCGGAGGAGTCCAGCGGAGAAGAAAGAGTGACAGCATAAGCAGAAGGATTAGAGGTCAGGAAAAGGTCAAGAATGTTTGGCGTATCTCCAAGACGGTCAGGAATATAAGTAGGATGTTGCACCAGTTGCTCTAGGTCGTGGAGGATAGCCAAGTTGAAGGCTAGTTCACCAGGATGGTCAGTGAAATGAGAGGAAAGCCAAAGCTTATATATATATATATATATATATATATATATATATATATATATATATATATATATATATATATATATATATATATATATATATATATATATGATGAAACTTAAAATCAACAAACAAAACTGACGGTTATAATAACCAATTACCCTGAAGAAAGCCTTTTACAGAGCTCTGTACGAGTAATAAATGATAAAGACAGGCAAATATATACATATTATGTTCAGATATGCGTGTAACCAAACTTGTCTAGAATGTAACATTATTATTTTCTTATAAACAGTGGTGAGAGATGCACTGTTAAACTGTGACCAGACATATGAAAATTGGAAATGAATTTGGGTTGGTGTTTTGAATGTGCTTTTGATAAAACATAGACACATCAATCAGGATCAATCAGGATGATAATGATGAGTGGTGATGATGATGATGATGATGATGATGATGATGAAGATGATGGTGATGACGAGGATGGTGATGATGATGATGACGATGATGATGATGATGATGATGATGATGATGATATGATGTTTATGGTGATGATGATGATGATAATAATAATAATAATAATAATAATAATAATAATAATAATAATAATAATAATAATAAAAATGATAATAATATCAATTATAATGATAATAACAATAAAAAAAACTACAACACCAACAATAACAACAACAGCAACAACAATAATGATAATAATGATAATACTACTACTACTACTAATAATAATAATAATAGTAATAATAATAATAATAATAATAATAATAAGTAGACCAAGAAGAACAAGAACAAGAACAAGACACAAAAAAACGAAAGATAAAAAAAAAACAAGAACAGAGGAAAGAAAAAAATAAGATAAAAACATAAAAGAAAGAACAGAACTCTTAGCACATTTGTATTATAAAAAGTACAAACATTTTCTCACTTTTATCTTTCCTTTTTCCTTTTCTCTCTTTCTTGGGTTTCCATGTCAAAATCCACACATTGGCAGCAAAGTATTAATTCACCTCTATAAATTATGTATCTAACGCCCGCTGCATGTTCTCATTTATATGAATCCAGTCCACATGTCATTACTGTCCCTGAGTGCTGGCGTGGCAATCTCCGGGGCCTGGGGCAATCTTCACACAGACATACCCCCCACTCTCCCTGGCGCAGTTGGGAGTGAGGCCACAGTACAGCAGACACACATCGCTTCGTCTATCCCCTATCAGCCTTGTCTGCACTCACCTCGTTATCAGTCTTGTGTATGCTCGAGGCTAAAACTCATGTAGCATTTCTATTCACTATCACTGTGCTTATTTTTCCCTCTCAGTCTCACGTCTCCCAGTGTTTTTTTTTTTTTTTTTTTTTGTGTGTGGCGTGTGTGTGTAGGAGAGACACCGGCCAAGGAAAATCAGCAAGATACTTCCTCAGGTCCCCCTAAATAGTAGAGGCAAAACGTCAGAGGCACCTCCGCTTAAGGGATCCTGAGGAGGGATTCTAGCGATAGGACAAGATACAGTTATGAGATTGTGGTCGGAAGAGCTCAACAGAGAAGAGAGGGTGACAGCATAAGCGGAAGGATAGAGGTTAGGAAAAGGCCAAGAATGTTGGGCATCTCCAAGACAGTCAGGAATACGAGTAGGGTGTTGCACCAATTGCTCTAGGTCATGGAGGATAGCAAAGTTGAAGGCTAGTTCACCAGGATGGTCAGTGAAGGGAGAGGGAAGCCAAAGCTGGTGGTGAACATTGAAGTCTCCAATAATGGAGATCTCCGTAAAAGGGAAGAGTCCGAATGTGCTCCACTTTGAAAGTTAAGTAGTCAAAGAATTTCTTATAGTCAGAGGAGTTAGGTGAGAGGTATACAGCACAGATAAATTTGGTTTGAGAATGACTCTGTAGTCGTAGCCGGATGGTGGGAAATTCAGAAGATTCAAAAGTGTGGGCACAAGAGCAGGTTAAGTCATTGCACACATAAACGCAACATCCAGCTTTGGATTGAAAATGAGAATAAAGAAAGTAGGAGGGAACAGGAAAGGGGCTACTGTCAATTGCCTCAGACACCTGTGTTTCAGTGAGGAAAAGCAGATGAGGTTTATTAGAGGATAGGTGGTCTTCTACAGATTGAAAATTAGATCTAAAACCGCTAATGTTGGAGAAATTATTGAAGAAAAAGTTCAAGGAGGTGTCAAGACACTTAGAGTCGGTACCAGAAGAGCAGTCCGACCTGGGGACATTTGTGGTCCCCTCCCCAGATGGGAACTCCGATGCTGGTGTAGGACTCGCCATGATTTTGAATTTTGAGTGGTGTGTGTATGTAATTAGGTGCTTGTTTTTTTATTTTTTTTTTTTAGGAAGAGAGTTATCTTTAGAGGGCAGCCTGTGACTGCTGCCTTGTGTTGTGAGACACAAAGGGAAACGTTCAGTGAGGTCACAGCTGGGTTTAATGATAAGTTCACAGCACCTTCTGATTCAGTGCTTCAGACCTCAGTCTGCTGTTGGATGTCATGTAACATTTCAACTCGTTGGCATTTTGTTTAACTTTTTAACCTCAGTCTCACGTCT
>NC_087159.1:10237500-10240000 GCF_035594125.1 Scylla paramamosain
GAACAATACCAAGTTTGCTCTGCCCCAATCAGAAATTTTAGAAAGATCAGAAGTCAGGCGTTCTGTGGCTTCCCTGCGTGATATGTTTACCTCCTGAAGGGTTGGACGTCTATGAAAAGACGTGGAAAAGTGCAGGGTGGTATCATCAGCATAGGAGTGGATAGGACAAGAAGTTTGGTTTAGAAGATCATTAATGAATAATAAGAAGAGAGTGGGTGACAGGACAGAACCCTGAGGAACACCACAGTTAATAGATTTAGGAGAAGAACAGTGACCGTCTACCACAGCAGCAATAGAACGGTCAGAAAGGAAACTTGAGATGAAGTTACAGAGAGAAGGATAGAAACCGTAGGAGGGTAGTTTGGAAATCAAAGCTTTGTGCCAGACTCTATCAAAGGCTTTTGATATGTCCAAGGCAACAGCAAAAGTTTCACCAAAGTCTCTAAAAGAGGATGACCAAGACTCAGTAAGGAAAGCCAGAAGATCACCAGTAGAGCGTCCTTGACGGAACCCATACTGGCGATCAGATAGAAGGTTGTGAAGTGATAGATGTTTAAGAATCTTCCTGTTGAGGATAGATTCAAAAACTTTAGATAAGCAGGAAATTAAAGCAATAGGACGGTAGTTTGAGGGATTAGAGCGGTCACCCTTTTTAGGAACAGGTTGAATGTAGGCAAACTTCCAGCAAGAAGGAAAGGTAGATGTTGACAGACAGAGCTGAAAGAGTTTGACTAGGCAAGGTGCAAGCACGGAGGCACAGTTTCGGAGAACAATAGGAGGGACCCCATCAGGTCCATAAGCCTTCTGAGGGTTTAGGCCAGCGAGGGCATGGAAAACATCATTACGAAGAATTTTAATACGAGGCATGAAGTAGTCAGAGGGTGGAGGAGAGGGAGGAACAAGCCCAGAATCGTCCAAGATAGAGTTTTTAGCAAAGGTTTGAGCAAAGAGTTCAGCTTTAGAAATAGATGTGATAGCAGTGGTGCCATCTGGTTGAAGTAGAGGAGGGAAAGAAGAAGAAGCAAAGTTATTGGAGATATTTTTGGCTAGATGCCAGAAATCACGAGGGGAGTTAGATCTTGAAAGGTTTTGACATTTTCTGTTAATGAAGGAGTTTTTGGCTAGTTGGAGAACAGACTTGGCATGGTTCCGGGCAGAAATATAAAGTGCATGAGATTCTGGTGAAGGAAGGCTTAAGTACCTTTTGTGGGCCACCTCTCTATCATGTATAGCACGAGAACAAGCTGTGTTAAACCAAGGTTTAGAAGGTTTAGGACGAGAAAAAGAGTGAGGAATGTACGCCTCCATGCCAGACACTATCACCTCTGTTATGCGCTCAGCACACAAAGACGGGTCTCTGACACGGAAGCAGTAGTCATTCCAAGGAAAATCAGCAAAATACCGCCTCAGGTCCCCCCAACTAGCAGAGGCAAAACGCCAGAGGCACCTTCGCTTAGGGGGATCCTGAGGAGGGATTGGAGTGATAGGACAAGATAAAGATATGAGATTGTGATCGGAGGAGCCCAACGGAGAAGAAAGGGTAACAGCATAAGCAGAAGGATTAGAGGTCAGGAAAAGGTCAAGAATGTTGGGCGTATCTCCAAGACGGTCAGGAATACGAGTAGGGTGTTGCACCAATTGCTCTAGGTCATGGAGGATAGCAAAGTTGTAGGCTAGTTCACCAGGATGGTCAGTGAAGGGAGAGGAAAGCCAAAGCTGGTGGTGAACATTGAAGTCTCCAAGAATGGAGATCTCTGCAAAAGGGAAGAGGGTCAGAATGTGCTCCACTTTGGAAGTTAAGTAGTCAAAGAATTTCTTATAGTCAGAGGAGTTAGGAGAGAGGTATACAGCACAGATAAATTTAGTATGAGAATGACTCTGTAGTCGAAGCCAGATGGTGGAAAACTCGGAAGATTCAAGAGCGTGGGCACGAGAGCAGGTTAAGTCATTGCGCACATAAACGCAGCATCCAGCTTTGGATCGAAAATGAGGATAGAGAAAGTAGGAGGGAATAGAAAAGGGGCTACTGTCAGTTGCCTCAGACACCTGAGTTTCAGTGAGGAAAAGAAGATGAGGTTTAGAAGAGGAGAGGTGGTGTTCTACAGATTGAAAATTAGATCTTAGACCGCGAATGTTGCAGAAGTTAATGAAGAAAAAGTTGAGGGGGGTGTCAAGACACTTACGGTCGTTGACGGAAAGGCAGTCCGACCTGGGGACATTTATGTCATATATATATATATATATATATATATATATATATATATATATATATATATATATAAATATATATATATATATATATATATATATATATATATATATATATATATATATATATATATATATATATATATATATATATGACATATATGTCATATATGTCATATATATATATATATATATATATATATATATATATATATATATATATATATATATATATATATATATGTATATATAAGGAGAGTAAGTGAAAGTAAACATAATGAAAATCAACAAT
>NC_087159.1:10250000-10257500 GCF_035594125.1 Scylla paramamosain
TATTCTCAATCATTCATCCCTTTCTTTGGTAAACTCTGGAACTCCCTGCCTGCTTCTGCATTTCCACCTTCCTATGACTTGAATTCCTTCAAGAGGGAGGTTTCCAGACACTTATCCTTCAATTTTTTACTACCGCTTTGGACCCTTTTCTGGGACTGGCATCTCAGTGGGCTTTTTTTTTTTTGTTGTTGCTCTTGGCCAGTGTCCCTCCTACATAAAAAAAAAAAAAAAGCAAATAAACAATGAAAAATGTCACAAAAAAGGCAAATTTGTAGCTTAAATTTTGAAATTTCAAGCCAACCAAGACCAAGAAATCACAGAGGGTTTATAACCCTGATCTGAGTTGTCTCGCCAGACTGGGCACTGGTGTTTGAATGAAAGGTTTTCAGTCAAATCTTGAGGATGGTACGCTTTAGAATAAGGAATAAGGAAAAGGAGGAACTACAGCAAGTTGTTAAGGGCTCTTGGAACATGATGGAAGGCACAAGCGGTGACAAGGTTGAATTGGATTAGTTTAGGGCACAATTCCGTTCAACGTCTGAGTTAGCTTGACGTGGGCGTGCGCTGCTAGATTAGAATCATTTCACTATGAAACATGTTCCATGTTTGCTTTTGAAATGATGAGGGTTTTAGAAGACGGTGCTTTTAAAAGTCTGCTTAGGAGATCTCGGATGTGTCAACTTCAAGTACAAAGACACGTCATTGAGTAATAGTCACATTGTGAGGCATCAGTGACTGCTGCCGCTCGCGAGGATCAAGATAAAAATCGCTATGCATCTTCCCCTTCTATGTGGCCTTACCCACCCTTCTGAGTGACAAAGTGGTACAGGCGTTAGTTAGTGCGCTCTACTCATAGCTAAGAGGCTCCGGATTAAAATGTTAATTTAGTGTGTGTGTGTGTGTGTGTGTGTGTGTGTGTGTGTGTGTGTGTGTGTGTGTGTGTGTGTGTGATTTAAAATGTCAGAAATACAAACTGAGTTATATAATATAGAAGGAGCCATAAGAAATTTATGGAACACTCACATAAACCTCAAGAATTGCTGTCAACGTTAAATAAAGGAAAGTACTGGCTATTCTGAAGCTAATAATGACAATCTGTAATTCCAATATCGTAGACAACGTGACAAATAGCTTCTCTTTGTAAGTGACATTAACAGCAACAAGAACAACAACAACAACAACAGCAACAACAGCAACAACAGCAGAAACAACAACAACGACAATAACAACAATAACAATTTTAATAATAATAATAATAATAATAATAATAATAATAATAATAATAATAATAATAATAATAATAATAATTGTTATTATTATTATTATTATTATTATTATTATTATTATTATTATTATTATAATTATTATTACTATTATTATTATTATTATAACGACAACAATAACAATAAAAAGAGGTCAACAAATTAGCTAGCCCAAGAAATATGAAATAAAACACACAATTATGAAAAAACCGCAAGAGTAAGAAAAGAAAATATTAGAGGATAATTTTGGTAAGCAGTAAATTGCCGCTTGGAAGGACGATGAAAAAAAAAAAGGAGATACTGCCCTCATTTCTGAAAGTTTCCCCTTAAAAACCCATCAAGTAATCATGGAGCCTCAGTATGAAGAGCCTCAAGTTAGAAATTCCCTCCCTCCGTTTTTTTTTTTTTTTTTTGTCACGGAACTTCACTCACGGACGACCAAGACAAACTATAAATGATGCATAACCGCCAAAATTATTCTCGTCCCTGGCAAAGTAAAAGAGAGAGAGAGAGAGAAAAAAAAAATAATTAAAACAATCTCGTGTATTTCGTCTCTCGAGTAGATACATCGTGCAAATCATTTGTAGCTTACATAGGAGAAGTAAAGATAAGCGGTAAACTCAAATCGCATGCAACTGAGCTAGGAATATAGGTAAATAGAAATAGTCAACATGCTTGGAAATAGATGAGAAGAAAATAAAACAAATAATGTTAACTATTTGAAAAAGTATTCAATCATGAGAGAGAGAGAGAGAAAGAGAGAGAGAGAGAGAGAGAGAGAGAGAGAGAGAGAGAGAGAGAGAGAGAGAGAGAGAGAGAGAGAGAGAGGAGGTATGTTAGTAATCTGGGCAGTTGGGGAAAGTTTAAGAGGCAGTGAAGGTTGAGGAGGGTGGCGGGCAGTGATGGAATGAATGTGTGTGGGCGACGGAGGGAGGCGAGAGGGTGGAGGGACGAAGGGCAGGGCGGAAGGTGGGGCTAGGAGGCGTCATAAGTGGGTCAGGCGTCTTTACTGGGGCGTGTTAGCTTTGAGCAGACACGTGTCCGACCTGCAAACACTGACTGACTGACCCCACATCATATATCTTCGCCACTGTCACCACCACCACCACCATTAACCATTACTTTATCGTCGCCACTACTTCTTGCCACACTTCTGCCACATCTACCACACTACGAAATAATTATTATATTTACCTATATTAACCACTAACATCATAATTTTTCGTATCATTGGAGCTATACTGGCGCATGCTACCATACTTATTAGACACTTACGTTTCGCTTTTATAGTTATCAATGTGGTCGAGAGATTAAGATTCACCTCGTAAGTGTCGTCGCGAGTTTCCTCCAAGTTCTGCACATATCCTAGTGTATTCTGACAGACAGACAGACAGACAGACAGACAGACAGACAGACAGAGAGAAATATACAGATAGGCATACATACAGAAAAACAGAAGGTGTGACACTATTATGAAATACGAAGGAACTATTATGAAAATAAATAGCACATGTCATGAATAACGAACACCAAAGAAGCTCTGAAGAATTTTACTCCTTCTCATGAACATAATAAGCCATCGTTTACCGTAGTAGCTACACTATCATGCTTTACTTCTCTACAGCCACTTTTAATTAGGTCTAATGTGTGTCAGGAATCATAATATTTCCAACAGTACTTAAATCTTTTTTTTTTTTCTTTTTTTTTTACAAATTTATTCACGGTTATTTGTATTTTGCTTACTGTTAAAATACAATGTGGTCGAGATATCACCTTCATACCTTCCTTTTCCTCCAAGTACTTTGATGGAGGAGGCTCAGGTAAGTCACTGTAAGTAGGTATTGAATGTTTATGCTTAGGATGATCCTCATAATATATAAAATTTCTGCTTTGTGTCATATTTACTTTGAACAGTAATTCACCTGATCATCAATTTATGCATCCATTCACTTATTTGTTTATTCATTCATTTACTTGTTTGTTTATATGTTGCTTTATTCATTTATTCTTTTTTTTATTAATCTATTTTTGCTTGTGGAGGACATCATCGAAAGGCACAACAAATGTGGGCCGGGGAGAGGCGTGGAGACCCTTTTAAATTGTCCTCCGTAGACAGTAACATAAGATAAGAAATTGCTTTCTGTCTAATTGTTGCAAAGTAAATTCTTTCTTTTCTCTTCATAACTATCGTAAAGAACAGTAGCTATAAAGTTAGTCACCTCAGATACTATCATATAAACTCAAGCACTTTTAAAGCACCGCCACTAACACCATCATCACCATAACCACAAGCATGAGTGCAATTACATCTATTCGTGTTATTCCCCTTTAGCCGCTCAAACTCCTATCAGAGTCCCGAAATTACCTCTAAAATTTTTCACCTTTATCCTTGTGGAGTCACAAGAGAAGGTCACAGAGACTGAGAAAAGCGTCGAAGCGGCTGGTGGTGCGCTTGAAGTTGCCATGGAGAAAGAAGAGTGTGATAAGAAACCTACCAACCATACAATGAAAAAAAAAAAAAAAACGAAGCACCTTAAAACACCAGCCAGTTATAATATATATATATATATATATATATATATATATATATATATATATATATATATATATATATATATATATATATATATATATATATATATATATATATACCAGTTTTCTTTTTCTTTCCAATGCATGTAATCTTGTCACCTTGTCCCGAAAACAAAAACCTTATCAATTTTTTTTCTTTGCACTCAGATAATTTTGTCATCTTGTCCTCCTATTCTTACTGTTGCTGTCACCTTCAGAACTAATAGACTTGATACACAGAGAGACAGATAGACATGCAAATAGGAGATAGATTAACAAACAGTCAGAGAGAGAGATTGAAAACATAATACGTACAGTATGTGAGGTGAGCAGAACGAGTAGTGACACATAAGATAGCTTCAACGAAATTAAAACTATACAGGCCAACCAATTTCCCTGGCTCAAAGTAGGTGGTCTGCCCCTAAATCTTAAAGCAAGGGGGAAGGTGAAAGTTAGCGGCCAGAAAGTGGCAGCGGGACCTCAAGACTGTCTGCCGCGATGATCAAGTTTGTTGTGTAAGGAATTTATAGGTCAACTGTGCGACCTCGAGCGATATTGCAGGTGCAGATCTACTAATCATGGGGGAGAGAGAGAGAGAGAGAGAGAGAGAGAGAGAGAGAGAGAGAGAGAGAGAGAGAGAGAGAGAGAGAGAGAGAGAGAGAGAGAGAGAGATACATGCATACATAGATAGACAGACAGACAGACAGAAAGACAGACAGGGAGAAATATACAGACAGGCATACTTATACATACATACATACATGTGACACTGTTATGAAATACGAAGCAACTACTATGAAAAAAAATAGTGCATGTCATGAATAACGAACACCAACTAGAAACCATATGTAAATTAATTACTTTAAGAAGCTAATTAATAAACTATACAAAAAAAGATTACTAAATAATAACAAGTGCACACAAAAGAAAAAAAAAAAGTACGATGATATTTAGAGAGAAAAATAAATGAAAACATGTCCCATTATTAGAGTGGCAAACAAATTCAAGTCCAATCTTTTACTGAATCTTTGTCATTACTTTTTTTTTCTCAATTAAGTTTTTTTTTTTTCTTTTTCCTCTTAAAATTAAGCCACCACCCTTACATGAGAAACTCTGATCTGTAAAAAAGATGTTAACTTTTTCATTATGTTTAGGAAAACTTGAAGAGTATAGGGAAAATTAGGAAAAAAATTATGACTATTGTGTCTGTTTGTGTATGTGTGTGTGTGTGTGTGTGTGTGTGTGTGTGTGTGTGTGTGTGTGCGCGCGCGCGTGCGTGTGTGTGTGTGTGTGTATGTGTGTGCGCGCGCGCGTGTGTATGTGTGTGTGTGTGTGTGTGTGTGTGTGTGTGTGTGTGTGTGTGTGTGTGTGTGTACGTAACTATGTGAGGAGGAAACTGTGAAGTGTTTTGGTGAGAGTGAAGGACGTTTTGGTAGAACAAGGAGGGTGAGAAGGAGGAGGAAGAGGAGGAGGAGCAGAAGGGTGTGAAGAGGAAGAAGAAGTGAAGAAGTAGAGAAGAAGAAGAAAGAATAAAATAAAAAAAAGAGGAGCAAGGGAGGAGGAAAAGCAGGAGGAAAAGAAAGAGAAGAAGAAAGAAGAAATAAAGAAAAGAAACATAGAGGGGGAACAAAGGAAGGAGGAGGAGGAGGAGGAGGGGGAAGGGGAGAAAAATCAAAGTGAAAAAGAAAAGGTAGAGGAGAAGGAGGAGAAGGAAGAGAAAGAGAAAAAAAAGGAATGATAGAGGAGGAGGCGGAGGAGGAGCTGGAGGTGGAGATGGAGGTGGAGACTGAGAAGGAAACCCAAAGGAATACAATGAAAAAAAAAGACATTAAACACCACGCCTTTCATTACGAGCTAAGGTGTTTAATGAAGAAAATATGTTTCAACAAGAGCAGGTAACGTAACAGGAATATTACACAAGTGGGTGAGGCTCAGTCCCTGCCTACCTGTCGATACCAGGGATCCCTCAGGTGTGTCACTACGTAAATATTCTGTAAGGTTTGGTTAAGTTAAATTAGATTATATTAGGATGAAAAAATTAAACGAAGGAAAAAGTGAACAAAAAATAAATAAATAAAACGTGGATTAGTCTGAAAAGAAATGATGTCAATAAGGAATGACGTTCGAGGTATTTATCTAGGCGGATTTGAAAGGATAAGGAGGAAGAAGAGGAGGAGAATTATGACAATATTAGAAATAAATAAATGGGAATGATCACACGAAAAATGCGAAGCTAGGAAAATATTTGATGAAGGGAAAAAGGAGGAGAAAAGAAGCAAAAGGCAAAAAAGAAAAAAATATTTAGTCATGATGTAGTATGAGAGAGAGAGAGAGAGAGAGAGAGAGAGAGAGAGAGAGAGAGAGAGAGAGAGAGAGAGAGAGAGAAAGAGAGAGAGAGAGCGAGCGTGGCGGTTGGGGGGAGGAAGCTATTATTAGGCTGGTTTTTGTATTTATTTATTGTACAAGTTTCTAATCTGCATTCTCTCTCACTGGTTTCTTGTTATTCATTTCTCCCTCACACATTTTTTCACGTACATTTCTTCCTGAATGGTATGCGCGACAAACCATCCATTATTATATTGCTGGTATGCAGGAGTGGTGACCAAAGTTTTACTGATTCCTTACTTACTTGCTTATATGCGGTTTTTATCAGATTATTTCTTCGTCGAGTTTTTAGTATTATCTTCACGTTTGCCCGTTTCCTTCATTCCTTTCTCTTTCTCTTTTTTTTATGCCTTTGTCTGGCTCTCTGTCTGTCCGTCTGTCTGACGTAAGAGTAAATGACGAAGATATCTAGATTGATTAAGACATAAATGTAACTGCAAGACAACTCATGAAATTGAGCTAGTTAGGTACAGTCGTGACAATGAGAGCTCAGTACAAGAGGCACGTAATGAGTGAGAGATGCGCATATATCAGTTTTGTTACTCTTGACGTGATTACTTTTGTTAGTCTTAAGTTGCATTTGAAGCTGTGGCTAAAGGATGATAAAGTTTCTGTCTCTTTCCTTCGTTTGCATGGTTTTAAATACCCACAACTGTTCTTGAGTTCCATCCATAGCCTTATATATTTAGCAACTGTTAGATCTTTTATCTAACGTTTTTCATGATATGAACCTCTAAGTCCCTTGATTGCAGGACGCTTGTTGCCAGTGGAGGGATTAAGGATAAGTCAACCCTGCCTCGCCCTCTTGTTCTGATGTATATACCTTCTCAAAGAGAAAACATTTTTTTCAGAGGTTTGAAACAAAGTTTTAGTCCTGAGTAATCGCATCGTATAATGCCTCTTTAAGTGTCAGATTATTCCTGCCACCTTTTCTGTCTTCAGACAGGGGCTTATGACCACGTTGTGGGGTGAAATGACAATAAATTCTTGCCTATAACCTTGAAGTGCAGGGTAGTAGTGGAAAAAAGAGCTCTAGGTTTTAAAATTATTCAAATCAAAGGTGTGGGATGAGGCTTGTACTGCACCTCAATGTTTTATTGTGACTAAGACAGATCAGCTGCTTTATACAATATTGTTCAATAAATCCATTTTGATCTACTTACAAATTCATGTTAATATGTAACATAAGTCTATCAAGTAACATCTTTAACTATTAGCTTATCATGAGATACGTAAATTATTATTCTTGCTAGTGCTCCCAGCTCACCTGTTCCCCTCGGCT